>NC_074679.1:15375808-15575808 GCF_029448725.1 Salvelinus fontinalis | reverse complement strand
CAAGATGATCCTATAATAAACAATCACTGTAATGTGGTTGGTCTTGAGTCGCGTGCTGTTGTCAGAAGCAGACAGAAAGGACATAGTCAGGAAGAACAGGGTAGTTGTCAGAGAGGGTCGACAATGAGTGTCAATTATCTTTCACGCATGCCCCGTTGACCAGATGTCACTTGTATTCTATGTATCTGGTCCAATGCAAGGGGAAGGATTGCAGGTATGCATGCAATCACACATACACACACACACTGTACAACTCACTTACTAAGACTGGCCTAAATCCTTTGGGTGTGTTGAAAGATGATTTAAGAAACCCATCATCCCAGTATAAGCGCATGCAAGGACATCAATTTCAGTGGGACACGAATGTTGCTTTGAATGAGGCTGGCATTGATTGATCACAATCTCTGGGATAGCAGATAAGATGTACCTCCCATAATTCATAGCAACAGCTGGAGCACCGTGTGCCAACTCGTTGCATCTTCCTCCTCCTTCACCTCCATCAGTTGTCTTTGGAGTTTCGATGTCCTGTTCCTAGGCTACATATCAGAGTACTGTATTAACAGGACAATATCATAACTCAAAACAGACAGAAACAACATTATCAAGAGCAATTATAAAGGAAAAATATACGGTCATGTTGGGTAACCCCCCCCACCCCCCTTTCCTGTATGCTAAACATGCTAATACTTTTTACGAATCATTAAGGAAATCTTCCACAACTTCCTAGATACTTTTTCATGCTGAGATGTTGTCACGACTTCTGCCGAAGTCGTTGCCTCTCCTTGTCCGGGCGGTGTTCGGCGGTCGACTTCATCGGTCTTCTAGCCATCATCGATCCATTTTTCATTTTCCATTGGTTTTGTCTTGTCTTCCCACACACTTGTTGTCAATCCCATTCATTACATGTTGTGTATTTAACCCTCTGTTTCCCTTCATGTGTTTGTCAGAGATTGTTTTATGTCAAGTGTTGTTTTATTAGTGTATAGGTGTGCGACGGGTCCTCGTACCCATTTTATTTTGATGTATGTATATTTCTCGTGTTTGGAGCATGTCATGGACATTTATTAAAAGGCTCCATATACACTTCGTTTACTCTCCTGCGCCTGACTTCCCTGCCACCTATACACACGACGTTGACAGAATCTCTGACCCAAAAAAATGAAGTCAGCAGGAGGAGGCACTTCGCTAATGGAGGTTGAGGAACGCGTCATGGAACAAGCGGAGGAGATTGACAGTCTGTGCGCTGCCATGGATCACATTGTCCAGAGTATGGACCGCTGGGAGAGACAGGGAACTTTTCCAGTACCTCCACCACCACCTGGAATTCCTTTGAACGCTTTTTCTCCTCCGGAACAGAACAGGATCCAGTTTCCCTACCCACGGGATACAATGGAGATACTGCCAGCTGCCAGGGTTTTCTCCTAAAACTGAACTTGTATCTGGCCACGGTCTCTCCAGTACCATCAGACCGTGAGAAAAGCTCCGCCCTCGTCTCATGCCTTACCGGGAAAGCCCTGGAGTGGGCCAACGCTGTGTGTGGAGAGGATAAGGCGTTGGACCATTTTGAGGAGCTCATCTGCCATTTCCGGAAGGTATTCGACCACCCATCCGAAGGCAGAGCAGCAGGTGAGCTCCTCTATCATCTGAGGCAGGGGACGAGGAGTGCTCAGGAGTTCGCTTTGGAGTTTAGGACTTTGGCTGCCGGCGCTGGATGGAGCGACAGGGCCCTGATCGACCACTACCGTTGTAGTCTACGCGAGGACGTCCGTCGGGAGCTGGCCTGTAGAGACACCACCCTCAACTTCGACCAGCTGGTGGATATGTCCATCAGGCTGGACAACATGCTGGCTACTCGGGGACGTCTAGATCGGGGTCTGGTTGTTCCATCCTCCCGCACTCTCTCTCCCGAACCTATGGAATTGGGAGGGATGGTGCGCAGGGAGACCGGAGGGGGTACCCGCTCGAGCACCATCTATGATCGCAGAGATCACACTGCTGATCGGTGCCGGGTTGGTTCCTCTGGGAATAGAGAAGGCAGGCAGGGCACTCTGGCATCACCCCAGGTGAGTAGGCACCATACTCATCCAGAGCCCTCTGCTGCACTTATGTTTGTCTCTGTCACTTTTCCGGATTTTTCCCTGCATTCCCAGTATAAGGCGCTAGTAGATTCAGGCGCGGCTGGGAATTTCATTAATAAAAATTTTGCTCATAGTTTAGGGATCCCTGCGTATTCTGTGGTGTTAGGCCTACCCTGGTTAACTACTCATAACCCCACTGTTTCTTGGCCACAGAGGGCTCTCACGGGGTGGTCGCGAGAGTGCTCAGGCAGGTGTGTAGGGGTTTCCGTTGGTGCTACTACGGTGGAAAGTCCAGACCAGGTTTCCACCGTGCGCATTCCCCCAGAATATGCCGATTTGGCACTCGCCTTCTGTAAAAAGAAGGCGACTCAATTACCACCCCATCGACAGGGGGATTGTGCGATAGATCTCCTGGTAGACGCTGCATATCCCAGGAGTCACGTGTATCCTCTGTCGCAAGCGGAGACAGTGGCTATGGATAATTATATCTCTGAATCCCTGCGTCAGGGGTTCATTCAGCCATCCATTTCACCCGCCTCTTCGAGTTTCTTTTTTGTGAAGAAGAAGGATGGCGGCTTACGCCCGTGCATTGATTATCGAGACCTTAATAAAATCACGGTAAAATATAGTTACCCGCTACCTTTGATCAATACAGTAATGGAGTCAATGCGCGGGGCCCGCTTCTTCACAAAATTGGACCTCAGGAGTGCGTACAATCTGGTGCGTATTAGGAGGGGTGATGAGTGGAAGACGGCATTTAGCACCACCTCAGGTCATTATGAGTACCTGGTCATGCCATATGGGTTGATGAATGCTCCATCAGTCTTCCAATCGTTTGTAGATGAGATCTTCAGGGACCTGAACGGGCAGGGTGTAGTGGTGTATATCGATGATATTTTGATATACTCTGCTACACGCACTGAGCATGTGTCCTTGGTGCGCAGGGTGCTTGGTCGCCTGTTGGAGCATGATTTATATGTCAAGGCTGAGAAATGCTTGTTCTTCCAACAATCCATCTCCTTCCTAGGGCATCAGATTTCCACTTCAGGAGTGGAAATGGAGAGCGACCGCATTACAGCCGTGCGTAATTGGCCGACTCCAACCACGGTAAAGGAGGTGCAGCGTTTTTTAGGGTTTGCCAATTACTACCGGAGATTTATCCGGGGTTTTGGTCAGGTTGCAGCTCCCATTACCTCACTGCTAAAGGGGGGACCGTTGCGCTTGCAGTGGTCGGCCGAGGCGAACAGGGCTTTTGGAAAACTGAAGGCTCTGTTTACCTCGGCGCCTGTGTTGGCTCATCCGGATCCCTCTTTGCCATTCATAGTAGAGGTGGACGCATCCGAAGCTGGGATAGGAGCAGTGCTCTCTCAGCGTTCGGGTGTGCCACCGAAGCTTCGCCCCTGTGCTTTCTTTTCGAAGAAGCTCAGCCCGGCGGAGCGTAACTATGATGTGGGGGACCGAGAGCTGTTAGCTGTCGTAAAAGCCTTGAAGGTGTGGAGGCATTGGCTTGAGGGGGCTAATCACCCTTTTCTCATCTGGACTGACCACCGCAATCTGGAGTACATCCGGCAGGCGAAGAGACTAAATCCTCGCCAGGCAAGGTGGGCCATGTTTTTCACTCGTTTTGTGTTTATGCTTACTTACAGACCAGGCTCCCAGAACGTCAAGGCAGACGCATTGTCTCGGCTGTATGACACAGAGGAGCGACCCATGGATCCCACTCCCATACTCCCAGAGTCGTGTTTGGTGGCGCCAGTAGTGTGGGAGCTGGACGCGGACATAGAGCGGGCGTCACGTGCAGAGCCCTCTCCTCCTGAGTGTCCAGCTGGTCGTCTGTACGTTCCGTCTGCTGTCCGCGACCGATTGATTTATTGGGCTCACACATCACCCTCCTCTGGTCATCCTGGGATAGGTCGGACGATGCGCTGTCTTGATGGGAGGTACTGGTGGCCCACTTTAGCTAAGGACGTGAGGATTTATGTTTCCTCCTGTTCGGTGTGCGCCCAGTGCAAGGCTCCTAGACACCTGCCTAGAGGTAAGCTTCTACCTTTACCCGTTCCTCAACGGCCGTGGTCGCACCTGTCAGTGGATTTTTTGACTGATCTTCCACCTTCACAGGGTTACACCACGATCCTGGTCGTTGTGGATCGGTTCTCTAAGTCCTGTCGTCTTCTCCCTTTGCCCGGTCTCCCTACGGCCTTACAAACTGCGGAGGCTCTGTTTACACATGTTTTCCGGCATTATGGGGTGCCTGAGGATATAGTGTCTGATCGGGGTCCCCAGTTCACGTCAAGGGTCTGGAAGGCGTTCATGGAACGTCTGGGGATCTCGGTTAGTCTTACCTCAGGTTTTCACCCCGAGAGTAATGGGCAGGTGGAGAGAGTTAACCAGGATGTGGGCAGGTTTCTGCGGTCCTATTGCCAGGACCGGCCGGGGGAGTGGGCGAAGTTCGTGCCCTGGGCAGAGATGGCCCAGAACTCGCTACGTCACTCCTCCACTAACCTTACCCCTTTTCAATGTGTATTAGGTTATCAGCCGGTTCTGGCTCCTTGGCATCAGAGTCAGACCGAAGCTCCTGCGGTGGATAATTGGTTTCGGCACGCTGAGGAAACTTGGGAGGCAGCCCACGTCCACCTTCAGCGTGCCATAAGGCGCCAGAAAATTGGCGCAGACCGTCGCCGCAGTGAGGCCCCGGTGTTCGTACCAGGGGACAGGGTCTGGCTCTCGACCCGAAACCTGCCCCTCCGCCTGCTCTGCCGGAAGCTGTGTCCGCGGTTTGTGGGGCCGTTTAAAGTCCTGAGGAGAGTGAACGAGGTATGTTATAGATTACAACTGCCCACTAATTACCGTATTTACATCTCGTTCCATGTGTCTCTCCTCAGGCCGGTGGTGGCTGGCCCGCTCCAGGAGGCTGAAGTGCGTGAAGTTCCTCCGCCTCCTCTAGACATCGAGGGGGTCCCGGCGTACTCTATTCGATCCATTTTGGATTCGAGACGTCGGGCGAGGGGCCTTCAGTACCTCGTGGACTGGGAGGGGTACGGGCCGGAGGAGAGATGCTGGGTTCCGGTGGAGGACGTTTTAGATCCTTCCATGTTAAAAGAATTCCACCGCCTCCATTCGGATCGCCCTGCACCTCGCCCTCCGGGTCGTCCCCGAGGCCGGTGTCGACGCGCTGCTGGAGCCGCGCGTCAGGGGGGGGTAATGTCACGACTTCTGGGCGGTGTTCGGCGGTCGACTTCACCGGTCTTCTAGCCATCATCGATCCATTTTTCATTTTCCATTGGTTTTGTCTTGTCTTCCCACACACCTGTTGTCAATCCCATTCATTACCTGTTGTGTATTTAACCCTCAGTTTCCCTTCATGTGTTTGTCAGAGATTGTTTTATGTCAAGTGTTGTTTTATTAGTGTATAGGTGTGCGACGGGTCCTCGTACCCATTTTATTTTGATGTATGTATATTTCTCGTGTTTGGAGCATGTCATGGACATTTATTAAAAGGCTCCATATACACTTCGTTTACTCTCATGCGCCTGACTTCCCTGCCACCTATACACACGACGTTGACAGATGTATTTCTCTATTTGGCCATTTCAGGAGTTGTTGTTAGTATCTCGGTGACCTTTTGTGCGGGACCAGTGGTTAAGGAACAGAAAATGATTCTGAACTGCTGATGCAAGATGATGCGTATAATTTAGAACTGGCTCATAGCATCATATCTTAGACAGAATAAGTAGTCAGTGTCGGTGAGCTCACATGGAATCTTGGTGAGGCATTTTAAGGTGAACATGCTGTTATAGTATATTTTCTTGGCTGGTGGGGAAATGGCTCGAGTTAAGAGTTAAGAGTATGAAAAATCACCTTTGCTGAATGTGAATCAACTTATTCATAGGGAATTATATTAAAATGATGCCTGGACGGTTGAATTCACTGTGTTGGAGTTTTTCTCCATGAATACATTATTCTATATATGCCTCCATATTTTCCCTCAGTATTCTGAAGTGTCTTTTCAAACAAGCTGTTGCGACTGTTATCAGGTCATTGTACTCCTCAGGCTCTCCTGCACACCCTCTCCTCCATGTCTAATGGTTCTGGTAACAGATCCAGTTCAGATCAAGAGCTTAGGAAACAGTGACAGACCATAGAAACTTATGAGGCTCTAGTTCCATAAGGTCTTGTACGGATGGAAACATGTTTAAGCACTTAACCTCTACAGGAAGCAGCCGTGGGGCCCAGAGAGACTGTGCATTCAGCAGAGAGAGAGAAAGAGAGAGAAAGAGAGAGAAAGAGAGAGAAAGAGAGAGAAAGAGAGAGAGAGAGAGAGAGAGAAAGAGGGAGAAAGAGAGAGAGAGAGAGAGAGAGAGTCTGTTTGTCTTAATTAACAGGGCTGGCTGTGCCTGATGATACAATAGCATCTTTTGAAATGGACTAAACCTTTCTAGTATGGAGGCCATTCGAGGCCACTGGAGAGAAGGAGAGAGGGAGGGAGCCAGCGGGGGAGGCGGGAAGCAGGGGGAAAGAGGGTCCATTATGGCCTATATTCACTCTCTCTTAATCCTGATGAATGACAAGTTGGTCATGTGAGGGTGCCAAATGTTCAACTGAATGAGGCACCCACCAATAACGTCTACTTTCAGTTAAACACTATGTATACTGTATTGTGCTTGTCACCCATAGCTAAAAAAGGATAGAAGGTTCTTAATTTAGTTTTCAATAGACATTGTATTGCAAAGGTAATAAGTGTATTACACTGATTTAGGGGATTTGAAGTAGTTGAGTTCAGGTCAGCCTTTAAAAGTTCACAGGTAGAGTTCTTCTCATTACGAATCGATCTCCCATGTCTCCCGTGTCAGACTTTTGTGGGTCTGATTGAAGTGTGTTTACACCAGAGCTCAACGCTACCGTAAAAACCCATCTCTCCATTCCTTATTGATTTGAAATGTCAAAGTGGAAACCATACCAAAAGGAGAATGCGCTCCGAGATGCCTCAACACTGGCTTAATAGCATCGCTCCTTTGAACTAAAGCTGTTAAAAAGTTTTACCAGATATTTCACGCAATGACTTACCCCCTTCGTCTCACTCATCGGAATGGATTTTTGGAGGAAGTGGGACTTCAAGCGTATCGTCCTGATTGAGAACACAACTGTCAGTTAGGATAGCGTCAGGTCTGGTTCGTTAGGGATTAATAGGTTTTGGGAATATTTTGAGTTAATCCAGAGCATTCACAGACCAGACATCACACCGTAGCCTCGCCTGATATTAACATAGCTGTGCTTGATGTATTGTGCTTTAACTGACACAGGAACCAAAATAATCCACCTCGTCTGTCAGGCATAACTAAAACACCAACCAAAAACAAAAAAACAATATTAGAATTTCAAAAGAAAACACCTGCCACTTCAATCAATCAGGAACCTGGGGCTGTTATGGGCTGTAGCGGCCATTATGGCTGCTTTTTGGGATGTGTGCAACGTTCCAGTGCTCAGTCAGTCATTTATAAGGTCTGAGATGGAGCAAACCATGAGTCATGTCTCCTCAGGTTAGGGCTGGGAACGGTGGAGGCGGTAGACCTGCTGAGACTACCTGCTGCGTTGCTGCCTCATCTCCCCTCTGCTCCGCACCTCTCCTCTCCTCCTCCTTCAATCCTCCATCTCTCCATCTTCAGAGCATGAAGCAGTGGAGCACAGCAAACACTCCCTCAGGTACTTGACTAGCTACCTTATACAGCATCTCCTCTGCATGGAGCCACAGGACAAGTCAAGGACTCTGCTGTCCTCTTCAAACATATCATCAAGGGGAAAAAAACACTAAGTTACAGATTTAACTACAACAGGGTCATTCCATGAAGTGGTTTCCTTTTGCATCCCTTTGATATTTCAAGTATAGGAGAAATTGAGCACCAAAAAGCCTGTTATATTAAATTAAGTGCCCTTTAACCTTTTACCGCAGTGGGCTAAATCAGGGTCAATGTTACGGCTGTCTTCCTCTTCTTCCTCTGAAGAGGTGTAACAAGGATTGGACCAATACGCAGCGTGGTAGGCATCCATGTTTTAATATAGAAAACTGAACAATGAACACCAATACAAAACAAGAAACGTGAACAAACCGTAACAGTCCCGTGTGGCACAAACACTGACACAGGAAAAGATCACCCACAAAATACCCAAAGAACATGGCTGCCTAAATATGGTTCCCAATCAGAGACAACGATAAACACCTGCCTCTAATTGAGAACCAATCTAGGCAACCATAGACTTACATTAACACCTATAATGAACACAACCCCATAACTCTACAAAAAAAACCTAGACAGTACAAACACCCTAGACGAGACAAAAACACACAAACCACCCTCGTCACACCCTGACCTAACCAAAATAATAAAGAGACAAAGATAACTAAGGCCAGGGCGTGACAGTCACACAGAGTGATTCTTGATAGTCTTAAATAATCTACTTTGAAACAAAAGTATACACCTCATACAAATGGTTACAGCCTTAAAAAAATAAGAAAGTGCCTCCCGGGTGGCGCAGTGGTCTAGAGCACTGCATCGCAGTGCTAGCTGCGCCACCAGAGTCTCTGGGTTCGCGCCCAGGCTCTGTCGCAGCCGGCCGCGACCGGGAGGTCCGTGGGGCGACGCACAATTGGCATAGCGTTGTCCGGGTTAGGGAGGGTTTGGCCGGTAGGGATATCCTTTTTTCATCACGCTCCAGTGACTCCTGTGGCGGGCCGGGCGCAGTGCGCGCTAACCAAGGGGGCCAGGTGCACGGTGTTTCCTCCGACACATTGGTGCGGCTGGCTTCCGGGTTGGAGGCGCGCTGTGTTAAGAAGCAGTGCGGCTTGGTTGGGTTGTGCTTCGGAGGACGCATGGCTTTCGACCTTCGTCTCGCCCGAGCCCGTATGGGTGTTGTAGCGATGAGACAAGATAGTATTTACTAGCGATTGGATACCACGAAAATTGGGGAGAAAAGCGGGTAAAATTTTTAAATAAAATAAATATATAATAAAAATAAATAAAAAATAAAAATAAGACAACTGTACCAAGTCATATATAGCGTTGAAATGTATTACGTTTGAGTTTGCATCCCAATATAACGTTTTATATACATCACAGGAGACTGAAATATAAGAACACTGTTTGACATAGAAACACCAGATTTTAATAGTTTAAAAAAAATCATCTTTAAATTATGAAAAATATGAATTAACATGCCACCCATGAGGCCTCATGGGTGGAATGTTATTCATATTTTTGGTAACTGACTGCAGGACAGCGCTACTATAGACCACATTGAGAATTCAATAAATCCGATTTTTAATATGAATAAAGACTTGCTAAAGTGACAAAATTCAGCATTTCGCCATTTCCCTCCGTCAACCGTGTGTCAACTCTAGGAAGATTTGAACCCACTTTACCCCAGAAATGATACAAGTTTCACCACATTTCCATCCATAGTGTTTATGCTAGTAAAGTCATACCACATTAGAATTCACCACATTTCCATCCATAGTGTTTATGCTAGTAAAGTCATACCACATTAGAATTCACCACATTTCCATCCATAGTGTTTATGCTAGTAAAGTCATACCACATTAGAATTCACCACATTTCCATCCATAGTGTTTATGCTAGTAAAGTCATACCACATTAGAATTCACCACATTTCCATCCATAGTGTTTATGCTAGTAAAGTCATACCACATTAGAATTCACCACATTTCCATCCATAGTGTTTATGCTAGTAAAGTCATACCACATTAGAATTCATCACAACAGCTGTTTGGAAACAGGAATCTTCGGTACAATTTTATAAATGCTGACATATAATTTGTTTGTTCGACATGGTGGGATCTTTTTGTGTCAATGTAAACTTGGAGTCAAGCGATGATATAGCATGTTGTCCTTCCATTACGACTTGGGAAACCATGCATTTTATTAGGCTACAGATTAAATAACTTATGATGAATTTCACAGGGTGGTAAAAGTGCACAGGGATTTTGATGCTCCTTTCCAATAAATATCAAGGGTCTTATTATGGGGACATCGATGATTGACTGCCGTTTGACAAATAAAAATATTCTTATCTATAATAGCCTCATCATATGACTAGCCTACCCACACAGCCTACCTACCCCCACAGCCTACCCACACAGCCTACCAGCACAGCCTACCCACACAGCCTACCTACCCCCACAGTCTACCCACACAGCCTACCAGCACAGCCTACCCGCACAGCCTACCCTCACAGCCTACCTACCCACACAGCCTACCCACACAGTCTACCCGCACAGCCTACCCACACAGCCTACCCACACAGCCTACCTACCCGCACAGCCTACCCGCACAGCCTACCCGCACAGCCTACCCGCACAGCCTACCAACACTGTATCTGCCAGCTGGTAGCCAGAGCCCACGTACCCAGACCAGGGGAGCCACAGTTTTTGTGACAAAACTATCGGTAGCGTTGATTGTATTTAATTTATTTTATTCGGTAGATAAAAATGGAAGCGAAAAATAACATTTTGTGTTCACTATGTCATCACACGGTGGTTTTTATCTGCATCAAGAGCATTTGGTGGAAACACACCACGGGTGAGAAAATGCATCGATTTGTTTTATGTGGATTCTAGAATATTTACATTGGATGGAATCCGATCTCTTGTATAAAGCCCCTGTTATTCTGTTGTTTTGTCAAAGTCATTTCTAAAGATCACTATGTTTTTCATGTGATTAGTCATTCATTTACGTCTGTCCCTCATTTTAAGATCAACCCTGTTCCATGAACTGAACTCTCATTTTAATATGGTGAAAGATATATCTTTTTTTAAAGAGACATTGAACATCTAATAGTCAAATCGTAGTGTAAAAGCAGGTGAGCCTGTTCTACTCTTTTTGCCATTTTCTGGTGTTTTGTGGTGGAAAACTGAGCGGGTCGAGTATAGCACGTCAACCTTGTTACCCAATACCAATCATGTGGAATGTGATTGGGTGTACGGCCAGACAACCAGCAAGGGTTGACTGAGTGGGATCTCTGCGATGTGTGGAAATGTAATCTACAATTTCCCTATTTTTATTTGTGAAGCTTGCATTTAATTGTCACTCCTTGGAGCACACAACAAACTTCCATTCCCCCTGTCACAAGGGGATTTCTTGCTGATTTCAAACCTGTTGTGATCAAAGCTAGAGGTGGAGTTGTCTTGTCACAGCCAGAGTCTACCCACCACAGCACTTAGAGACTGAGGCCTCTCATAACACCAACATCATCACTCAAACAGAGGGGGTTGTCTGTGAGAGATGAGGGATGCGTAGTGCATGTTTTACCATCATCACGTCTGGACACCCTCAATATATAATACCAGAGTCGACAGTATGTTGTGTGCGCATGCAATGTGGCAATACATGTTTGAATTAGGAAATAGATCACTTTTGAAAGGTGAGGGATGACAAACTATCTGTCCTCCCATGCACTTAGATGGAAGAGACTGTCATAGATTCAGCAATAGATTACATGTCCACACATCGCAGAGATCCCACTCAGTCAACCCTTGCTGGTTGTCTGGCCGTACACTCAATCACATTCCACATGATTGGTTTTCATATACAGCATACGGAAGTATTCTCATGATAAATACTGGCACTTAATATCAAACTTACACTATATCACTACTTTTGTGCATATTCATAATGTTTATTTTCCACCACAGTCTAGCGCACTGTCACTGCCTAGACAGTTTCTATTTCCACTAAAATACACTCCAGAAATCCATTGTAGATACACGTTTGAGTTCAGTCCCGTTGTGTCAAGTCAGGACATCCTTTTCAACATTCCAGACGTCTGTTGCTCAGCGTCACACAATCCCTTTCACTCTGATAATAGATGAAAGTAGAAGAAAACTGTCTCTGTGTCTCTCATAGCATCACATCTATATATCTCGCCTCCTTTTATTACAGACCCCGTAGAGCGCTCTAGGAGGCTCATAACAGGGGCTAAAATGAAAGTATTTTCAAAAACATTTTCTAGGCAGACTGAAGCAGCAAATAAGTGGAGAAGCACGTTGAAATGCAGAGCGAGTCAGTCAAAATGTAGCTGACCTCTAGGATGCATGGAGGCCAGATGATAATGTTGGCCACGCAGTGAGACAATGTTGTGCTCAGACCCTCTTTTTGTGCACTGAGGTAGAAGGAAGAATGTTGATCCTTGAGAGCCTCCTTGCTGGAGAACACCATCTCTCTCTCTCTGTGGGTCTTGTTTTATTTCCCCCAAGTAGCATTCAACACCTCCCCATCACCTTTTAACCAGACAACCTCTTATTACCATTCAAATGTAATCTCGCCTTTCATTCATTGTAAAAGGGCACCCAGAAACATGTTATTATTTTCTCTCTTCCCTCCCCGAGATCAAAGCCAAACACGAGTGATTACAGAGAGTTAGGTTGCTTTGAAGATGCCTCGGCACTTCTCCGTTTGGTTATTGTATAAACAGAGCTGGGACACTTGAGTGCGCTAACCTCTCTATGGCAGGCAGGGAGAGAGGCAGGGAGAGAGAGGCAGGCAGGGAGAGAGAGACAGGGTGAGGGAGGCAGGCAGGGAGAGAGAGGCAGGGAGAGAGAGGCAGGCAGGGAGAGAGAGGCAGGCAGGGAGAGAGAGGCAGGGAGAGAGAGGCAGGCAGGGAATGAGAGGCAGGGAGAGAGAGAGAAACAGGGAGAGAGAGGCAGGCAGGGAGAGAGAGACAGGGAGAGAGAGGCAGGGTGAGAGAGGCAGGCAGGGAGGGAAAGAGAGGCAGGGAGAGAGAGGCAGGCCTGGAGGGAAAGAAAGGCAGGGAGAGAGAGACGGGGAGGGAGATGCAGGGAGAGAGAAGTAGGCAGGGAGAGAGGCAGGCAGGGAGAGAGGCAGATGGGGACAGAGGCAGGCAGGGAGAGAGAAGCAGGCAGGGAGAGAGAGAAAGGGAGAGAGGCAGGCAGCGAGAGAGTCAGATGGGGAGAGAGGCAGGTAGGGAGAGAGAAGCAGGCAGGGAGAAAGAGAAAGGGAGAAAGGCAGGCAGAGAGAGGCAGGCAGGCAGGGAGAGGCAGGCAGGCAGGGAGAGAGGCAGGCAGGAGGAGAGGCAGGCAGGGAGAGGCAGACAGGGATAGAGGCAGGCAGGCAGGGAGAGGCAGGGAGAGGCAGGCAGGCAGGGAGAGAGGCAGGCAGGGAGAGAGGTAGGCAGGGAGAGTGGCAGGCAGGGAGAGAGGTAGGCAGGGAGAGAGGTAGGCAGAGAGAGAGAAGCAGGCAGGGAGAGAGAAGCAGGCAGGGAGAGAGAGAGAGGCTAGCAGGGAGAGACAGAAAGACAGGGAGAGAGAGAGAGAGACAAGCAGGGAGAGGCAGGCAGGGAGAGGTAGGCATGCAGGGAGAGGTAGGCAGGGAGAGACTTGCATGCAGAGTGAGAGAGGCAGGAAGGGAGAAAATGGCAGGCATTGAGAGAGAGGCAGGGAGAGAGAGGCAGGCAAGGAGAGGCAGGCAGGGAGAGAGAGACAGCCAGGGAGAGAGAGACAGGCAGAGAGAGAAGCAGGCAGGAAGAGAGAAGCAGGTAGGGAGAGAGGTAGGCAGAGCGAGAGAGTTTAGGAAAGAAAGGCAGGAAGGGAGAGGCAGGCAGGGAGAAAGAGGCAGGCAGGCAGGGAGAGAGGGGAAGTGAGAGAGGCAGGCAGGGAGAAAGAGGCAGGGAGAGAGAGAGGCAGGGAGAGAGAGAGGGGCAAGCAGGGATAGAAGCAGGCAGGGAAAGGGAGGCAGGGAGAGAGAGAGGCAAGGAGAGAGAGAGAGAGAGAGAGAGAGAGAGAGAGAGAGAGAGAGAGAGAGAGAGAGAGAGACAAGCAGGGAGAGGTAGGCAGGGAGAGGTAGGCAGGGAGAGAGAGGCAGGCAGGGAGAGGTAGGCAGGGAGAGGTAGGCAGGGAGAGGTAGGCCGGGAGAGGTAGGCCGGCAGGGAGAGAGAGGCCGGGAGAGGTAGGCAGGGAGAGGTAGGCCGGGAGAGGTAGGCAGGGAGAGGTAGGCCGGGAGAGGTAGGCCGGCAGGGAGAGAAAGACAGGCAGGGACAGAGAGACAGGCAGGGAGAGAGAGGCAGGCAGGGAGAGAGAGGCAGGCAGAGAGAGAGAGGCAGGCAGAGAGAGAGAGGCAGGCAGAGAGAGAGAGGCAGGCAGAGAGAGAGAGGCAGGAAGGGGGAGAAAGACAGGCAGTGAGAGAGAGGCAGGCAGGGAAAGAGGTAGGCAGGGAGAGAGGTAGGCAGGGAGAGAGGTAGGCAGAGAGAGAGGTAGGCAGAGAGAGAGGTAGGCAGAGAGAGAGGTAGGCAGGGAGAGAGGTAGGCAGAGAGAGAGAGACAGGCAGGGAGAGAGGTAGGCAGGTAGAGAGGTAGGCAGGGAGAGAGGTAGGCAGAGAGAGAGGTAGGCAGAGAGAGAGGTAGGCAGGGAGAGAGGTAGGCAGAGAGAGAGGTAGGCAGAGAGAGAGGTAGGCAGGGAGAGAGCAGCAGGCAGGGAGAGAGGTAGGCAGGGAGAGAGCAGCAGGCAGGGAGAGAGGTAGGCAGGGAGAGAGCAGCAGGCAGGGAGAGAGGTAGGCAGAGAGAGAGGTAGGCAGGGAGAGAGGCAGGCAGGGAGAGAGGTAGGCAGAGAGAGAGAGACAGGCAGAGAGAGAGGTAGGCAGGCAGGTAGAGAGGTAGGCAGTGAGAGAGAGGCAGGGAAAGAGAGACAGGGAGGGAGAGGCAGGCAGGGAGAGAGAGAGAGGCAGGCATGGAGAGATTGGCAGGGATAGAGAGGTAGAGAGAGAGGCAGGGAGAGAGAGGTAGAGAGAGAGGCAGGGAGAGGCATGAAGGCGGGGTGAGAGAGTCAGGGAGAGAAAGTAAGTCAGGGAGAGAGGCAGGCATGGGGAAATTGGCAGGCAGGGAGAGAGAGGCAGGGAGAGAGCAGCAGGCAGGGAGAGAGGTAGGCAGGGAGAAAGAGGCATGGAGAGAGAGGCAGGCAGGGCGAGAGAGGAAGGGAGAGAGGCAGGCAGGGCGAGAGAGGCAGGCTGGGAGAGAGAGGAAGGGAGAGAGGCAGGCAGGGAGAGGGAGAGAGATTCAGGGGTTTGTGAGGCACGAGGGGAGAGATGCAGGCAGGCACTTTCAGAGCAGTTCTATGTTGACAGAGAAGGGCTGCTACCAAGAATGCACTTCAACCTCCACTCCAGGGCTTCTGGTAGTTACAGTAGCTCTATTCTGTGGTTCTACTTTCACTCCCTCATCATATGAAAGAACAAGGAGTCTCTCCTTGGTCTCTGCTGTTTTACGTTCTAAGATCTCAAGTGTAACCGTTGTCTGTTTGTTGTTTGTGAGGTCATACATGCAGAAAAGGACGTGGAAAAGGGGGGCGAGGACAGACAGATGCATTGTGTAGCTGAGATGGGCATATTGGAAAATGTCCTTTTAATTTGAGAATACAACCATGGCCCTTAGCCTGACATATCGTGTTTCCCAGCTGCATACAGTATTTACAGTAAAAGATTTGTTGTTTTACCGTGTGAGGAAAATAATCAAATCTCATTCTCTCTGTTATTTTAAAAAAACAGCAAAGAGAATTTGCAACTGTAATTGAGCACCATCGTGCGTAGCTATGCCAAGTTTCCCTTAAGATCTTCCAGCTGTGTTGGCTCTGACATTATAAAGGTAAGAAGATAGTCAAGCACATGAGTTCAGGGTAATGTTGCAGCATTAACCCATGAACTGCAACTTTTTCATTCCATTGTTTGTGAATGAGAGCCTGGCTTGATACAATTGTAATTGCTTACAAAGTGAACGGGGAATGCGGCGTTAGCCTATACTAATAGCCTATACTAATAGCCTATACTATTAGCCTATACTATTAGCCTATACTAATAGCCTATACTAATAGCCTATACTACTAGCCTATACTATTAGCCTATACTAATAGCCTATACTAATAGCCTATACTAATAGCCTATACTAATAGCCTATACTAATAGCCTATACTATTAGCCTATACTATTAGCCTATACTAATAGCCTATACTATTAGCCTATGCTAATAGCCTATACTAATAGCCTATACTAATAGCCTATACTAATAGCCTATACTAATAGCCTATACTATTAGCCTATACTATTAGCCTATACTAATAGCCTATACTATTAGCCTATGCTAATAGCCTATACTAATAGCCTATACTAGCCTATACTAATAGCCTATACTAGCCTAGCCTTCTGTGACCCAGCAATTCATTTTTGTCCTCTCTAGTGGAAATCAGTTCTTGGTCCGTGTTTCTGAGGCTATACAAGCCACTGTATTAAAGCCCATGTTGCAAGTTCAATTTTTGAATATAAATAGAATATACAACACCCCTTTTAGATGGCAATACAAAAATAAATCTGTTTTTATTTTGTTTTGGGCTGCT
This sequence comes from Salvelinus fontinalis, assembly GCF_029448725.1. Classification (NCBI taxonomy): domain Eukaryota; kingdom Metazoa; phylum Chordata; class Actinopteri; order Salmoniformes; family Salmonidae; genus Salvelinus; species Salvelinus fontinalis. Next base: position 15,559,326 of record NC_074679.1, on the reverse strand, counting down.
AAAGGAGAACATTTGTGAAGCTCTTCCTTAGTAATCGACACCCCGTCAAACTCATGCCAGCCTGTGATTTTGCCTGTGACGTTGGTTCAGGTGAAGACTGGAGGTGACTGGATACAACATCTGGTGAAGACACCAGTGCTACAAGCAAGTACTGTAGCTATTACACCTTGGCCTGAAGTCCTACAATAAAACTAAAATGATTTAAGGGAATTATCTATTTTGTACGTGGACATGATTGCGTTGGTAAAAGGCATGCACTTGGCATTGAAAGCTGCCTCCTGACTTATTCACCCTATTTTACTAGTAACTGGCAAGCTGTATCAGGCAGCTTAAGATGCGATGGAAAAAGAAATAGCTATATTTGCTAAGCTATTCATCTGATTGCTATTAAAGTTGATAAAAATCCCCAGGGAAGCCAATCCAGAAAAGAAAGCCGTATTAGAATCTACAGTAGATTGGGAAAGTTTTCAGACCCCTTGACCTTTTTTGTTACGTTAATGCCTTATTCTACATTTTTATTTGAATTTTTATTGTATTATAAATAAAAAACAGAAATATTACATTTACGTAAGTATTCAGACTCTTTACTCAGTACCGTGTTGAAGCATCTTTGGCAGCGATTACAGCCTCGAGTCTTCTTGGGTATGACGCTACAAGCTTGACACACTGGTATTTAGTGAGTTTTTCCCATTATTCTCTGCAGATCCTCTCAAGCTCTGTCAGGTTGGATGGGGAGCGTCGCTGCACAGCTATTTTCAGGTCTCTCCAGAGATGTTCGATTAGGTTCAAGTCCGGACTCTGGCTGGGCAATCAAGTACATTCAGAGATGTGTCCCTAAGCCACTCCTGCATTGTCTTGGCTGTGTGCTTAGGGTCATTGTCCCATTTGGAAGGTGAACCTTTGCCCCAGTCTGAAGTCCAGAATAAAAATTTCACTGTCTTTTTACTGTTGTTTTTATTTCATTACTTCTCTATTGTTCCCCTAATACCTATATTTATCTTAAAAATTGCACTCTGTTGGTTAGAGCCTGTAAGTAAGAAGTTCACTGTAAGGTCTACTTCACCTGTTGTATTCGGCGCGCGGGACAAATAAACTTTGATTTGATTTGAATATCACAGGGGAAGCCAATCCAGAAAAAAGCCATATTACAACCTACGTGTTGTGATAACTGCGTTATTTTCTCTATTATCTGTTAGTTCATATGCCTTGCCACAGTGATATATAGGCCTAAGGCCGAGACACTAAGAAGACACAGCGGGAGAATACATTCAACCAAACACATTTGTTTTATAATAAAACTGGAGAGCAACATCTGTCCGGTGAAATCCACAAAACATATGTAACAAACAGTTACCTGACCTACAGCATTGTCAAACAAGGTAATGTTTTATTTTCAGACTACTCAACAACTATTGATTTAGAACCACGGAGAGTTACCACATGTCGCAAAGAAAACAGGAGCTGCCTCCACTATTCCAGCACCATTTCAACATCTAATCACTTATGCTTAGGCTAATACAGTGACAACTGAAAGATAGCAAAAACCATTTAGTCCAATCAACGTAAGCTAAATGTGATGTCGTTGTCCATGGTACGGAGTTCTGTGTGTGTGTTTGTGTGTGTGTGTGTGTCGTGTGTGTGTGTGCTTGCAAGTAGAACAAGTATGTTGACTCACCCTACTTGTAGAGAAACGCCAATGCCATCATCCTCTTTCATGTTTCCTAAACTGTATATGACTCTGTCGTACAGTATACACTTTAGTTTTTGTTGCCCTACGCTACAAGGCTAAAATACTTGCTCAATATTATAATTTCCTTTCATGGGCAAGGATACGCCAGCTATTTAACATTAGCATACTACATCTAGCTACATGTTGAACTTCCATCCTCTCAGGCCAGGGGCACAATGTATGAATTTATGGTTGGATCAGAATCGCTGTTATAATCATTGGCCAGTATGGAGAATTAAGTAAAACCACAAATCCAATTCCTTATCTCCATCCATGGCTAATTTAGGAAAGGGACAATTTTAGCTAGCCAGCTAGCCACCGTAGGACAACAACACAACGTGATGCAACAATTCAAGTGTTTTCTGTTAATAATAATGTTTGGCTTGTGATATGATTGGTCTGAAGCCAAATCTAAACTGGCTTCCCTTGACACTTGTTTTGGTGCACCAGAACCAATCACAGCTGAGCTCACTCAGTTTAGCTCAACGCTGATTGTCTGTTATTATTATTTTTTATTAAGGGAGGTCAAATGCTCGCTGGCTTCCCTTGCATTCAATGCTACAGGCGGCAACAATGTCATACTCTTTCTGGATGCTTTCTCTGGTGAGATACATTCAGCCACTCGCAAATTTAAAGGAAAATCTCAATTGTTTGGGGAAGCCTGCCTTCCCTTGGCAACCATGAATACCCACCACTGCTATTGTGAACACTTTATGTGAAATTACTTCATTCCCCTGCCTATTTATTGATGCACTGGTGACTGAAAAAGTTTGATTTCACTGCAAATAGGCTGTTCTTTAAAAAAAAAAATGTTCACTGAATAGGCTTGTGCACATTTACACTAGTGTTTCATTAGTTAACTAAGTTACTGACCGACTAGGTTAATTTTTATTCATGTTTTTGGTGTTGTTGCATTTCAGATGAAGAGGGAGTTATATCTCTAGAAAGCAGCATACAGACAGACCAGGGTCCATATTCACAAAGCTTCTCAGAGTGGGAGTACTGATTTTAGGATCAGTTTTCCCTTTTATATCACAATGAATGATTACATTGACAAGGGGTAGCTGGTCCTAGATCACTATTCCTACTCTGAAGACGCTTTGTGAATACGGGCCCCGGAAGAAAACTGTTGCCCAATACCTTGCACAGCAGTCTTTCACCACAGGACCCTAGCAGTATTACAGTCAATGCTTATGAAATTGAATATTTGTGTGAATTTCCATATCAATGACACTAACAAAAGGGTTGAATTGCACAGCAACATGTGCAGTGAACATGGCTTTGGTGATGAAAGGTACATAAGGCATTTGTCATCTCCCTATCGGGTCACTGAATGCTGTGATATGGGCTTGGATAATGAGACACTTCTTCAAGCTTCCTGACTGAATACTAGGGTCTTCTTCAGTGGTTCAGGAAGCATGGGCCTTACCTGAGAGTACAGCAACAATCTCTCTCAGTCTCACAGACATTCTGTCAACATGTATAGTATATCACCACTCAAATTCATACAAACTGCTATGGACTCAAGCACCACCTTATATCCACTTTGTCCCATTCTTCAATATTGTCTGGGATATATATTTTAGTTGAAACACCTGTATGACATACATTAATACACGTATTCACTCTGGACACGAGACCTGCATTTATTTGAGACTTTTAAAATCTTACACTCTAAGTGTATTTGTCTGGATGTTTTAGTTATCTCAGAAGTTAGTAAAAATGTGCATACCAACATGACAAACATGCTATGATTTTTTTTGTATTCTTACAATAAAAAAATGAAAATTAGTTATTTATACAAAACTTTATTGCATTTGGTCATCCCCAAAGTGTGTTTGTTGAAAGTCTGTGGATAGCTGACAACAGGGTGGCAGGTTTGTTGATGTGATGCTCTAGAGTTTCATAGACCAGCAGACTCACCGAGAGGAAAGGGGAAAGGACACATGTTCGTTTTGATAAAAGTCTGGGAGACTTTTACAGGGAGGAGGGCGCATGAGTGAGTACAGTAAATACAATCCAACCATTGGCCCTGGATAATATACTAGCATCACACAAGCAGACTGCCATAGTGAAGGAGGTTTACACAGTGCATCAACTATACTACCCTGAGTGGAGCTTACTTCTCTGTGCTCTGGAGAGATCACAGGTAGTTGGTCAGAAGGCTCTGGACGTCCATGGAGCAGTCTGTCTCTGTAGCACCTGGAGAGATACAGATAGAGGTAGTGAGTGTGCTTGAAAGGGAGCCCTCACCCCTGTCCTACCACTGGCCCAGGGCCTCCTGCCTAACACTCTAACCGCAGTCTCTTCGACAGGGAGTTACCCCAGGAGTAGACCGTTGTATGGTGCAAAGGGCTGCTCCACTTCTCATATGAGTGGAGTATTAGCTCTTGAAATGGTATAATGTAATGTAAAGTAAAACATTATATCATGACTTACTCGCACGGAGTACTCCATGTTTCTGTTGATAGCAAGCCTCAACCTGGAAGCATGATTCAGACTGGAAATGACAACAGAGCGGTCGTCACTAATTACCACAGCCACAAAGTCATACATCCCGCATATTTCTACAATTTATCTTCTTCAAATCTGATTTTAAACCTAAGCCTAACCTAACCACACTGATAACCTTATACTGTAACTAATGTTAAATTAAGACCAAAAAGTAAACATTTGTTTACTGAATTTTACATGAATTTTTATGATTTAGCCAATTTTGACTTTGTGGCTGTGGTAACTAGAGGAAACCCAAGAGACCTGATAAAAAAATATGCATGCCATTTTGTGATAATGGTTACGACAAATGACATGGCATTCATGTGAATCTATAGCTAAGCTATTATTTATATTATGGCACCACATATAATTTCACTATCAATTACAACCTGGACTTATTCCATCATGACATCAATGACAACATGTTCCATATTTGACTAGAGTTAGCTGCTAGCTTAGCCAGATGCAGCCTGTGAGGACAGGGACATTCTGCAGCCAAACTGCTTCAAATAGGGTCATTAGCCTAGCTAGCTAGCTAGCTAAATGACAACCCTATGAATTCTAGAATCTAATCTAGTATCGACTCAATTGCTCATTTCAGAAAGTAGGCTTAACCTGCGAGTAACATCTCTAGGCATCTGTAGCTAGCCAACATGCATTGTTTCTCACATGCCACGATCTTGCTTACTTTTAAATCTGACAGAAATTTAGCTACTGTAGCTAGCTCGATAATAATGGTTTATGATATTTGCAGTTAGTTCATTATCTAGCTAACTCGTTCATGATCAGAAATTTGCATCCTGTAGCTCTAACTCCCAAAAGTTTTGGGACACTGTATGTAAAGTACATGGAGAACAAGAGCACCTTCTCCCAGCTGCCCACTGCACTGAGAGTAGGTAACACGGTCACCACCGATAAATCCATGATAATCGAAAATGTCAATAAGCAGTTCTCTACGGCTTGCCATGATTTCCTCCTGGCTACCCAAGCCCCGGCCAACCCCCCCCCCCCCCCCCCCCGGCAGCTACTTACCCGAGCCTCCCCAGCTTCTCCTTCACCCAAATCCAGATTGTAGATGTTCTGAAAGAGCTGCAAAACCTGGACCCGTACAACGCCTATTACCAGTCTGTTCAACCTCTCTTTCGTATCGTCCGAGATCCCTAAAGATTGGAAAGCTACCACGGTCATCCCAAACTGTTATAGACCTATATCCATCCTGCCCGGCCTCTCTAAAGTCTTCGAAAGCCAAGTTAATAAACTGATCACTGACCATTTAGAATCCCACCGTACCTTCTCCGCTGTGAAATCCGGTTTCCGAGCTGGTCACGGGTGCACCTCAGCCATGCTCAAGGTCCTAAACGATATCATAACTGCCATCGATAAAATACAGTACTGTGCAGCCGTCTTCATCGACCTGGCCAAGGATTTCGACTCTGTCAATCACCGTATTCTTATCAGCAGACTCAATAGCCTTGGTTTCTCAAATTACTGCCTCGCCTGGTTCACCAACTACTTCGCAGACAGAGTTCAGTGTGTCAAATCGGAGGGCCTGTTGTCTTGACCTCTGGCAGTCGCTATGGGAGTACCACAGGGTTAAATTCTCGGGCCGACTCTTTTCTCTGTATATATCAATGATGTCGCTCTTGCTGCGGGTGATTCCATGATCCACCTCTACGCAGACGACACCATTCTGTATACATCTGACCCTTCTTTGGACACTGTGTTAACTAACCTCCAAACGACTTTCAATGCCATACAACACTCCTTCTGTGGCCTACAACTGCTCTTAAACGTTAGTAAAACCAAATGCATGCTTTTCAACCGTTCGCTGCCCGCACCCGCCCGCCTAGCATCACTACCCTGGACGATTCTGACCAAGAATATGTGGACAACTACAAATACCTAGGTGTCTGGCTAGACTGGTGTCTGACTCTCCTTCCAGACTCATATTAAACATCTCCAATCCAAATCTAGAATCCAATCTAGAATCGGCTTTCTATTTCGCAACAAAGCCTCCTTTACTCACGCCGCCAAACCTACCCTATTAAAACAGACTATCCTACCGATCCCCGACTTCTGCGATGTCATCTACAAAATAGCTTCCAATACTCTACTCAGCAAACTGGATGCAGTCTATCACAGTGCCATCCGTTTTGTTACCAAAGCCCCTTATACCACTCACCACAGCGACCTGTATGCTCTAGTCGGCTGGCCCTCATATATATTCGTTGCCAGACCCACTTGCTCCAGGTTATCTATAAGTCTATGCTAGGTAAAGCTCTGCCTTATCTCAGCTCACTGGTCATGATAACAACACCAACCCGTAGCACGTGCTCCAGCAGGTATATCTCACTGGTCAACCCCAAAGCCAATACCTCTTTGGCCGCCTTTCCTTCCAGTTCTCTGCTGCCAGTGACTAGAAAAAATTGCAAAAATCGTTGAGGCTGGAGACTTATATTTCCCTCACTTTCTTAACCTGTTGGGGATGGGGGCGCTGTTTAGACTATTTATGCTAATGTGGCTAATTTTTTAAACGGCTTCCCACAAAATCCTTGATCGTACAATATGCATATTATTATTATTATTGGATAGAAAACAGTCTATAGTTTCTATAGGAGTTGAAATTTTGTCTCTAAGTGGAACAGAGCCCATTCTACAGCAATTTCCCTGACATGGAGTCAGATTTGAGAAACGTTGGCCACTTTTCTGAAGTCATTTAAACGGGCACTGTCGTTGCTATGACTATACGGACACTTCTTACGTCTTCCCCTGGATGCCTTTACGTGATGACGATTCCAACGGGCTCGATTGCTCGTTCACAGGCCCTACAAATGAAAAAAACCTTTAGCTAGCAAGTCTTTTCTTGCTGCGTAACGCGCGTGGAAGACACCGACCCTCTCCTGTTCCAAGCGTTAGTTTAGCCTGTTATATTTCTCCGGTCATCTTTTCACTCGTTATAGGAGTTACAAACATCACAAAGTAGTTAATTTAAAGCGTTTTATAGCAATTTATATCCGTTTAGTGCGATTTTGGGACATTTATTTTTGCAACGATGTGAAAAGTTGGGAACGCTTTTCAGTTCATCCCGAACGTAGTTGACATTTCCACATGGCAAGAGGACAGCTTTCCACCAAAAGACGATTTCTCCCAAGAAAGGATCCTTTGCCCAAGATACTGATGGAAGAACAGCTCAAGGTAGGACATTTTTATTATGATAAATCGTGTTTCTGTCGAAACATTTTAGTGGCTTAGGACGCCATGTTTTTTGACGTAGCTTCGCTTGGCGCAAACTGTATTGAAAAGTAAGGATAAATTAAAAAATGTAATAACGCAATTGTATTAAGAATTAAATTGTCTATCAATCCCTGTCCACCCTATATTTTTTAGTCACGTTTATGAGTATTTATGTATAAGAGTAGATCACTGTCTAAGTGGCGCAAGGACGTTTTCTTTACCAGCTTGTCTACATTTCACATTGTCTAACCATGATTTTGGTGGCTAAATATAAACATTTTCGATCAAACTGTATATGCATGTTGTAATGTGATGTTACAGGAGTGTCATCGGAAGAATTCTGAGAAGGTTAGTGAAAAAATTAATATCTTTTGGCGATGTTGACTTTTATCGCTCACTTTGGCTAGAATCAATGCTGGGCTGCTAATTGCTATGTGCTAAGCTAATATAACGATTTATTGTGTTTTCGCTGTAAGACACTTAGAAAATCTGAAATATTGTCTGTATTCACAGGATCTGTGTCTTTCGATTCGTGTATGCTGTGTATTTTTACGAAATGTTTGATGATTAGTAGTTAGGTAAACACGTTGCTCATTGTAATTATTCTAGTCCATTTGTGATGGTGGGTGCAATTGTAAACTATGCCATATACCTGAAATATGCACTTTTTTCTAACAAAACCTATCCCATACCATAAATATGTTATCAGACTGTCATCTAATGAGTTTTTTTGTTGGTTAGGGGCTATAAATATCTTAGTTTAGCCGAATTGGTGATGGCTACTGGTGTTGGTGGACAAATAAAAGATGGTGGATTATGCTAATGTGTTTTTAGGTAATAGATGTACATCTTTACATATTGTGTCTTCCCTGTAAAACATTTTAAAAATCGGAAATGTTGACTGGATTCATAAGATCTGTGTCTTTCATTAGCTGTATTGGACTTTAATGTGTGAAAGTTAAATATTTTAAAAAAATATTTTTTTTGAATTTCGCGGCACTGGTTTTTCAGTGGGGGGGGGGGGGGTGTGCCGCTAGCGCCACGCTGATCCTAGACAGGTTAAAACATCAGCTATCTGAGCAGCTAATCGATCGCTGCAGCTGTACATAGTCCATCTGTAAATAACACACCCTATCTACCTACCTCAACCCCATATTGTTTTTATTTACTTTTCTGCTCTTTTGCACACCAGTATCTCTACTTGCACATCATCATCTGCTCATTTATCACTCCAGTGTTAATCTGCTAAATTGTAATTACTTCGTTACTATGGCCTATTTATTGCCTACCTCCTCACGCCATTTGCACACACTGTATATAGACTTAATTTTTTTCAATTGTGTACGCTTGTTTATTCCATGTGTAACTCTGTGTTGTTGTTTGTGTCGCACTGCTTTGCTTTATCTTGGCCAGGTCGCAGTTGTAAATGAGAACTCGCTTACCTGGTTAAATAAAGATGAAGTAAAATAATTAAAAAATCTAGCTAACTCGCTAAGTGTAAAACTCAGCTAGCTAGCTAAGCAACTAGCAGTTATCAAATACACTCACTTGGTAACTTACCAAACTTTTCTGACCAACTAGACATTTCTTTAGCCATCCTCGGCCGAATCCTTCTTGCCTACTCCCGTCGGTCTTGTTCTAAGTTCAAAACAATATGACTGCAGTCCGGTGCTTCGTTGTCAAAATAAACACAGTCACACACTACAGTATGATGCAGCAAGGCAGTCAATGGCTCAGCGTTTCAAAAGTATTCACCTGAATCTACGTCAAGCCAGGACAATGTTCTATTTTATATTTTTCTAGTGTGCATTCAGCCCAGAAGTAAATAATTGATTATATCTCCAATTTACAATGTCAGATGAAAAACAAAGTTGCGCCCCTGGAGTGGAATATAATACAGGAGCAGAGAACATCCCCACTCCCAACCACAGTTCTGCAGCAGACAAGACTGCTACTGTTACGTCTAGCCCAGCCCGCCGGCACACAGCTGTGGCCAGTCAAGCCCCCCCCCCCCCCACACACACACACCTACCCTCCCCCTTACACCACCTCGCCTCGCACGAACCTGCATCAGCTGTAGCAAGAAAGACTGTCAAAGGAGGAGGGAGACGCTCCGAATTTATGTCATCTCAAGCGCCGGGGCCAGAGCGGTCAGACGGACCACCCAAACGCTCGCCCATAAAGGACAAAGACACTGGCACAGAAAGGCGGAAGAAGAGAGGGAGACGGAGAGAAGGAGGGAAAGGGGGAGGAAGGAACCCTGCTCCTCTTTCAGACAGCGGCTGAGATCGGCTGTGATGATACAAGCATTTACATACAGTGTGTGCGCTCAGATGTGAAGCTGTATGTCCTGGGAGCCAATGGGAAGGCATTGCTCATCATTTAGCGATGGGAGGAGGAGAAGAGGTGTAACCGGGAAGTGTCAGCTACTTTCCATGCACTGCCATGATAAAGGCCTTCCCTTCTGTTCTGTAATGCTGAATAATGTAAATATTCAAGGGAGCTATTCAGGTTCATGCTTTGCGACGACCTAGCATTGGGGACCTATTCATTTTTGAGGGGGGTTGCCATGACACGGTAATTGGGTTGCTAAGATCACTCCCCTAATACCTTGACGACAGCCCCCATTTACTGTCTGAAGGCTCTGGTCATCCTGCTTATAAATCTTTAATGGCCAAGATTAATTGTCTCAAAAGTGACCACACAAGGTAAATAAATAATGAGCCAAGTGATGATTTCTGTTGTCCAGTCAACAGTTGACCCGCAGAGGTCAACTGTTACATTTCTCGGTGGAAAAATATAATATTTATATAGTCAAATAGATTGGTGTTAACAGCTGCGATCTTTATGGGCACGGGTTTCATTGCTGGCTTGTGATCACAGTGGTGTCCTAACCTTTGGGAGGTGTGTACTGTGTTTTTTTTCACTGCAAAAGGGAGGAAATGATCAGTGTCACTCTTTATTGGTCTATCCAGGTCTGTCTTTGACTTTGCTTGAGACTTTTGCTTCAGTGAAAAAAGCCTAGCTGTGTTACCTAGGTTACTGAGCATGCTTTTTCCATTCATTTCCATTCCAGCACAATTCATGTCTATACACCATGGAATCACAGTAACAGTACACATTTCTGCAGACATACAGATTTTGGATCGGAATTTGAGAAAATAAATCCTGCAGCAACAGGAAATGTGAATTATTATGTGGATTATAATTAATGAACATTTGTGTAGGGGTTGATACCAGGGATTGGAACTAGTTCAGGGAACAGAACAAAAAATCAGAAAAGAACAACATTTTTCAAGGAACAGAATAAGTGATTTTTACGGTTCTGGAACAAAACAGTTATTTTAATAGCATGGGAACCGGGTAATAATGTTATTTTATGTTCCGGGCATTCTTTTTCAGTCCCACAAAAAAACTCAACAAAGCGCTTAACCCTCTGTCAATCAGAAACTTCTTCCAGTGTCTGCCTTCCAGATGAAAATCTTTGCCAGTCTGTGTGTGTGTAGGCTACCTGCCCCTCCCCTCTGAAGCATAGCTGTAGCCTACGGATGTTACAGGCGTGATTCGGAAGAAAGGGAGAGATTTTTTATTAGGGAGGAATTAATTTACTTTTTTAATGCTAGTTAGAGATACTATAGTTATCACATTGGATTTATTAACTATAAAAGGTAAGATATGTTTTTAAGTCTGGTGCCGCTCCGCACACACAAGCTTGTTAGTCAGCTAGCTTGTCTGGTCCAACGTTAAGCAAACTCTGAAGTTCAGAGTTCCTCCATAGAAGTCGCTCCTCCGTAGGTATAATTCTGTGGGCCTTATTCAGATATAGCATGTCATCACAAGATGTTCAGCGCTTCAAGCCAAGTCTCTTCCTCCACTCTCTCTTGCTCTCTCCGCATCTGCAAAATTTCTGTTGCAACTCACGCCCTACAATTGTCTTTTCATCTGCATGTAAACAACTCACTGAATTATAGCTTGCCCGCTCCATAGCAAGCTGCTTGATCCACACTGCATGATTGATGAAGTCATTTAATGTCAAGCTAAATGTAAAAAAAATGATTTCAGGGGTTTAAAAAGGAACATAAAGGAACGATATAAACCCATACTTTTTGGTGGGTTCGAACCAGTTCACATTTACATTTACATTTAAGTCATTTAGCAGACGCTCTTATCCAGAGCGACTTACAAGTTCAGAACTTTATTTTGCTGGTCAGAACAGTGAACTAAAAACTATTTTTCTGTTCAGAACGAAATGATTGGAAAATAATCTAATCTGAAATTTCAATGGGGAAATACAAACTTCAGAAGCCTTTTTAAACACTACAAGTTTTACATTTCCTGCATTGCAGGAAGGTTCTCCTGCAACGGGGTGATCAAATTATGATCCTACATCTGTATAGTAGCCGACATATTCTATCAATTCAGGTTCCTCATAGCACCACCATTTTTCAAATATTATTCATTAAAAAAGGTATGAATTTGGCTAGGAACCGAACCAGCTCGTGATCACCCTGTCACAGTCATGGGAGCCTTCACTTTGCAGTGGCTGACGGTTTTCATCTGCCCATCCATAACAGGTGTAGGATCTTAATTTGATCACACTTTTGTTGCTGAGGATTTTCCTGCAAGGCAGGAAATGCAAACTTGTAGTGTATTTTGAGTTTTAATTTACAGTTTGAAATTTCAGTCTTGATTTGCCCTAACGAAAAATGTATCAACCCGTACAAAAATGTGGCTAGCAAACCAACTGGCACAGCCCACAGTGTCTCCTCAGGTATTACGGCCCAATATGAGTTAACTGTTTGAATGCTCACCTCTAATAAAATGTGACAAGGATTTATCACCTGTTCACAACTCTCGGTGCTGCCACTCTGTCAGGCAGGTGGGATTCAAGCTCACAGCAGTCATATTCACAGGTTACTAATGCATTTGCAATGGAACAGCCTGAAGGAATAAGGCAATAAGGCCTATCTGATTAAGTGAATTGATTCAAATGGAGGCAGTCTGTTTTTTTGAGCAGCAGAGCTGCTGATGCCTAGGGTGTAAAGATTCTGCTCCATTGGTGTCTAGCATGATGCAGATCCTACTGTGTCATTTGAGTATTTCATATATAAATTGTTATGTTTTATATTAAAAGATAACCCTAGAGCGGGCTGTGTTTACACAAATAAGTCATGCACATTATGTACATTTTCAACCGCAGTTGCAATTCAAATACCTGTGGTCCAACCATCTCAGACAGGAATGACCAATCAACAGTCAGTCTGTCCTGAGGGCGTTGTGCTAACCCAGGCAACCCTGGTGTCATAGAAGGGCAGGCCACTATCGCCCCCCATAGGTGTGTGGGGAGACTGGCTGGTGGGTTGAGGGGACTAGGGGTACCTTAGGTCTGGCCCTCTGCTGGAGGATTGTACGTAACTGTTTGGGAGGGGAGAGAGAGTGGTGATAGTTAGGGGAATATAGAGAGGGAAGGAGGGAGGGAAAGGGAAAGAGTTGAATAGGGGAGCGAGAGATGGATGGTAATAGATTAGGGGAAAAGAGAGAGACTGAAAGAGAGAGAGAGAGAGAGAGAGAGAGAGAGAGAGAGAGAGAGAGAGAAGGCTTTACAATGCTCTTAAAGGCACTCCCTCCCTTAGTTTTGCTTCACTGCCTGTCAGCTTTGGCCACACCATCTGGAGACATTCACGAGTGCAGGCAACCAATTCCCCTCTCCAACAGGGACAATCTGATTATTCACCCCCCACTCCAATAAAACCCAAATTAAAATGAGATTATTGCGGTCATACTTGGACTCCAAGATTGATAATGAGTTAGAGGGTTTGGTATTATTTGTGTGATGGAGTTGTGTGTGTGTGTGATACAGTAAAAAGCCAACTCAAGTCAAGTTTGCTTCATATCAAGAAGGACTTGGATCATTTTTTTCTGATTTCAGTTAAGATTGTCTAGAAATAGAGATAAATCTTAGGAAGGATAGCATCTTTGGTTTCATTACCCCGTTACATAGCAAATGTAACTCTAACTTAATAACTTTTGCAGTGTAAATTAGCAGCAGGAATCCCCCAGCATAAATCCCTCCTTAGTCAAGACAGGCATTTTAAATTCCTTTTTGTCAAATATTACCTGTGCTTAAACGTATGGAGTCTGGCACTAAAAGATACGTCATAATAAATTAAAAGTAATTAGTAAAACGTTTTTGATGCATTTATTTCACCCTAGTCACAATTTCCTCTTGTGAACACATTTTGTAAGGATTGTTGGTATTCAATTAATATACGTAAGAGTAATTCCAGCTCATTCCTCAAACACATTGTATTGATTTTTATGTGGAGAGAAATACAGAGGGCCACACATTTAAAATCCATACATCTTGTGCAAATGAACAAAACACAATTACAACTGTCATTTTCGCCTCTGTGTAATCGGAATGAGTGATTATTTTCACAGGAAGCATAAATTAAATTACATTACGGAACGTGGCCGTCTCATGATAAAGCTGCTGAGCCTCCACTGTAATTATCTTAAATGTTACTGTAATTATTTGAAAGTGTGCAAAACAGATTATTCCCTTTCCCTCAGCGCCCTCTCTCTGACTGCTCTGCCGCTCTGACTGCTGATCTGCTTTCAACCAGGGCCAAGGCCTGTCACATGCAGTATGCCGCTGCTTCTTCATGCGGACTTTGACATTGCCACTCAATCAATAATCCCCGGCACTAGAAATTCATCTCTCCCTGATTAGAATGAAGATACCCAGTCATTTAAAATGCTAATGGACAATATTGCCTAATAAGAGACATTGAAGACATTGGACCCCTTAGTTCATTAAAATGTAAAGGTGGAAAAGCATTTTCCGATAACCGGCTTCACCCTTTCACCCCCTTTCTCTAAGCACATGATATCATTTTAAGAAATGGCCCGCTTTCTGATTAGTCTGAGAGTTATTTAAATCTTAAAGTGAGAGGTTATTGAGTAAAGATTCAGTAGAAAAGTAGTTTTAAGTGAACTCTGACCTCTTATTTGACATGTCTGTCAAGGCACTTGTCATCCAGAGTGCTCTCATAATTGCAACCTTTGATTCTTCTTAATTATGGTCCATTTTAGTTTTTCAAAACTCTTTGCTCTTGAATATGCAGTCCCTCAATGAACATTTACATCAATGAATGTCTAGAGAGCACTCTTGCTCCCAGACCAAATGAGCACTCTGGGAAACTGTTAAAACAACGTACTACCTGTCAAGGGGTGGAGGAAATGGCTGTGTTCCATTGGCTGTGGGACACAATGCTAGATGTTGTCTACCCTCTTTGACATGTGTCATGTCCTAATGAACTTTAACCTCATGAGGTTTGAAATGGAGTTTCTAACTGGACTAATATAGGAAATGTAATATAACTCCACTAAGAGACTTATTTGCAACAGCAATCCGTCACAGAGCACAGTTTCCCCTGCCAATATCAACAGGATAGCTTCTCATTGGATCACATGGCATATGGTAGTAGGTAGTCAGTCGCCCCGATCACAAATGAAAACGAACAGATCTTTGATCAGAACCTTGTGCTTTATCCAATAGACTTGATTGCAGCCATACATGTTCCTGCAGTACTGTACACACAGATCATTTTTTTTCTACCTACTGTATGTCTGTCTGAGAACGTCTCTGTTACTGTTGGATGAAAAACATCAACCAATGTATAGCGAAATGTTTCCAACTACAATAAGAGCACATCAGAAGAGATGCATAGCCCTTTACTAAGGAGGATCAGATAGGGAGAGAAAGAAAGCAGGATATGAATACTGAATTGGAATAACTGGAGTCAGATGTACATTGCAGAACAATTTATTCTACCTTGGCATTGAAGATGAGGCCTTTGCTTATGTTCAACAAATCAGTAACACAGAAAATATCGTTGTGGAATTTGGTTGGGAGAATTTCAGTTCACTACCATCCCCGTTGAGAGAAAGTTGTGGGTGAAATCTGAAGCTATCTTACGTAAAATGAAGACATGCACAAAGGAAAAGGCTGTTTCTTCATCATTACTTATTTGTTCTGTGTAAGATTTGTCTTGTAATGTCAATGAAGCCATAGCCAAAGGACTTGTCACAGTTCCTTTTTGGTACACCCAAAATCTAATCTCAGTTTTCTTTTGATTTTTGAAAAGCAATAGCAACTTTACGGAGATGGGAGGATATCAAATTGAGTGGTGTGATGTGTTAGTTCTAAGTGTGCGATCTGAGAGGGTTGCTATTAGCATATTGAATCAAACAAAACAAAGCCTCAAACAACGCTATAAACACAGCGAATTAAACCACTAAAAGTTCATTGTGCGGTCATCTTCGTCTAATTTAACTTTGGTATAAAGCAGCACATCTCTTCAGTTTTACAACAACTTCTGCTTCGTATCATAAGTCTGGGCTGGTTATGCAATGTTGTAGCAGGCATAGTGGATCATTTACAAGTAGATTTGCAAAGGAGTAGCTACAAACCCAACCTAGAGAGAATGTTTTGTGCTGAAAGTACATTTAGTGTAAAGGATATTTTGAGGATAGCACCATGTGAAGTTAAGGACATTAGGGAGTGTATAGGCCTAAAAGCTGATATTGAAAGAATGATCAAACGAGTGATACTGAATCGATCGATTTAGGCAAAAAGTGCCAGACTACAATCCATTCCTGATGGTCTCTCACTCTTTCCCCGTGGGGTTTTAGAAGGAGCTGTGGATCTACCACTCTTTCTCTCGCAAGCCATTGTCAGCTCAGCCTCATGACACTCCAGTCCAAAATTGAAACGCCATGACTTTAACCGACCTCCGCTGTGACCTCCATAACCTTAGCACATGTTGTACATTTTTATCCGGTCCATTAGGGATTTTCAGGTGGCCTAACGTCTAGCCTCCTGCCACCTTGTAGACAGGGAAATCCTAGATCTGGACTCTGTTCAGCAGTGACTTACGAAGCATGGCATTGGAAGCAACAGGAGGGAGAACCAGGGAAAATCAGTTTCAGTACAGCAAGGTGCTCCGCTTTAAACCCCCTCACTGTGATCCAGACTCAGTCAGCTGGAGAGGAGCTCTCCATCTTGGAAATAGATTAAATCAGTCATGCAATGGCAGAGCGCATGCCGTCTGAATTTAAAAGAGAATCTTTATAAAATGGGGGATCTATTGAAGTTGACAACTGTTAGGTTGTGATCACTCATTTTGGTATTTTGTTATGTTATTCACTTTGACTAACAAGTGGCTAGTGCAAACATTTTTTTAAATATGTTCAGATTTGGGAAGTACCAGTAAACATGGTAGCAGGAAACCTTGGAGTCTGAGAAAGCATTGATAGTGTAAACTACTATTTTAACACAAGCTAACCTCCCAGTTATAACATAACCTCCCAGCCCAGTTATAAAATAACCGCCCAGTTAAAACATAACCTCTCACTTATAACCTCCCTATTACAACCTCCCAGTTATAACATAACCTCCCAGTTATAAACTCCCAGTTATAACATAACCTCTCAGTTATAACCTCCCAGTTATAAACTCCCAGTTAAAACATAACCTCTCAGTTATAACCTCCCTGTTATAACCTCACAGTTATAACATAACCTCCCAACCCAGTTATAAAATAACCGCCCAGTTAAAACATAACCTCTAAGTTATAACCTCCCAGTTATAAACTCCCAGTTAAAACATAACCCCACAGGTATGACCTCCCAGTTAAAACATAACATCTCAGTTATAACCTCCCTGTTATAACCTTCCAGTTATAACATAACCCCACAGGTATAACTCCCAGTTAAAACATAACATCTCAGTTATAACCTCCCTGTTATAACCTTCCAGTTATAACATAACCTCACAGGTATAACCTCCCAGTTAAAACATAACATCTCAGGTATAACCTCCCTGTTATAACCTTCCAGTTATAACATAACCCCACAGGTATAACCTCCCAGTTAAAACATAACCTCTCAGTTATAACCTCCCTGTTATAACCTTCCAGTTATAACATAACCCCACAGGTATAACCTCCCAGTTAAAACATAACATCTCAGTTATAACCTCCCTGTTATAACCTTCCAGTTATAACATAACCCCACAGGTATAGGGCTGATTTCAAGGTTTTACTGTTAACCTTTAAAGCGTTACATGGGCTTGCTCCTACCTATCTTTCCGAGTTGGTCCTGCCGTACATACCTACACGTACGCTACGGTCACAAGACGCAGGCCTCCTAATTGTCCCTAAAATTTCTAAGCAAACAGCTGGAGGCAGGGCTTTCTCCTATAGATCTCCATTTTTATGGAACAGTCTGCCTACCCATGTGAGAGACGCAGACTCAGTCTCAACCTTTAAGTCTTTACTGAAGACTTATCTCTTCAGTAGGTCATATGATTGAGTGTAGTCTGGCCCAGGAGTGTGAAGGTGAACGGAAAGGCTCTGGAGCAACGAACCGCCCTTGCTGTCTCTCCAGGGCCGGTTCCCCTCTCTCCACTGGGATTCTCTGCCTCTAACCCTGTTACTGGGGCTGAGTCACTGGCTTGCTGGTGCTCTTTCATGCCGTCCCTAGGAGGGGTGCGTCACTTGAGTGGGTTGAGTTACTGACGTGAACTTCCTGTCTGGGTTGGCGCCCCCCCTTGGTTGTGCTGTGGTGGAGACCTTTGTGGGCTATACTCGGCCTTGTCTCAGGATTGTAAGTTGGTGGTTGAGGATATCCCTCTAGTGGTGTGGGGGCTGTGCTTTGGCAGAGTGGGTGGGGTTATATCCTTCCTGTTTGGCCCTGTCCGGGGGTTTCTTCGGATGGGGCCACAGTGTCTCCTGACCGCTCCTGTCTCAGCCTCCAGTATTTATGCTGCAGTAGTTTGTGTCGGGGGGCTAGGGTCAGTTGGTTATACCTGGAATACTTCTCCTGTCTTATCCAGTGTCCTGTGTGAATTTAAGTATGCTCTCTCTAATTCTCTCGTTCTCTCTTTCTCTCTGAGAACCTGAGCCCTAGGACCATACGTCGGGACTACCGGCCGTGGTGACTCCTTGCTGCCCCCAGTCCGCCTGGCCTTGCTGCTATTCCAGTTTCAACTCTTCTGCCTGCGGTTATGGAACCCCTACCTGTCCCAGACCTGCTGTTTTCAACTCTTAATGATCGGCTATGAAAAGCCAACTGAGATTTATTCCTGATTATTATTTGACCATGCTTGTCATTTATGAACATTTTGAAAATCTTGGCTCTCTCTAATTTTCTCCTTCTCTCTTTCTTTCTCTCGGAGGACCTGGGCCCTAGGACCATGCGTCGGGACTGCCGCCCGTGGTGACTCCTTGCTGTCCCCAGTCCGCCTGGCCTTGCTGCTATTCCAGTTTCAGCTGTTCTGCCTGCGGTTATGGAACCGCCACCTGTCCCAGACCTGTTGTTTTTCAACTCTTAATGATCAGCTATGAAAAGCCAACTGAAAATTATTCATGATTATTATTTGACCATGCTTGTCACTTATGAACATTTTTGAACATCTTTGCATAGTTCTGTTATAATCTCCACCCGGCACAGCCAGAAGAGGACTGGCCACCCCTCATAGCCTGGTTCCTCTCTAGGTTTCTTCCTAGGTTTTGGCCTTTCTAGGGAGTTTTTCCTAGCCACCGTGCTTCTACACCTGCATTCTAGCTGTTTGGGGTTTTAGGCTGGGGTTCTGTACAGCACTTCGAGATATTATCTGATGTACGAAGGGCTATATAAAATAAAATTGATTGTATAACCTCCCAGTTAAAACATAACATCTCAGTTATAACCTCCCTGTTATAACCTTCCAGTTATAACATAACCCCACAGGTATAACCTCCCAGTTATAACATAACATAACATTGTTCCTGTATCCAGGAAATCAAAAGTAACTGAACTAAACGACTATCGCCCAATAGCCATCACTTCGGTCATCATGAAGTGCTTTGAGAGGCTAGTTAAGGATCATATCACCTCTACCTTACCTGACACCCTAGACCCACTTCACAACTGCAGGGCTCTCCAGGGGGTGGTGCGGTTTATCCAACACGACATCAACCACCGAGCCACGGCCTGTTCACCCCGCTATCATCCAGAATGCGAGGTCAGTACAGGTGCATCAAAGCTGGGACCGAGAGACTGAAAAACAGCTTCTATCTCAAGGCCATCAGACTGTTAAATAGCCATCACCAGACAGCTACAACCTGATTACTCAACCCTGCACCTTAGAGGCTGCTACCCTATAGACATAGACATGGAATCACTGACCACTTTAATAATGGAACACGAGTCACTTTAATAACGTTGACATACTGCTTTACTCATCTCATATGTATATACTGTATTCTATTCTACTGTATTTTAGTCAATGCCACTCCAACGTTGCTCATCCTAATATTTATATATTTCTTAAATCCAATATTTTACTTTTTGATTAGTGTATTGTTGTGAATTGTTAAATACTACTGCACTGATGGAGCTAGGAACACAAGCATTTCGCTACACCCGCAATAACATCTGCTAAATATGTGTATGTGACCAAGAAAATGTGATTTGATTTGATAACCTCCCAGTTATGACATAACCCCCCAGTTATAAACTCCAAGTTATAAACTCCCAGTTATAATATCCCAGTTTTACCTTCCCAGTTTTAACCTCCCAGGTATAATCTCTCAGTTATAACCTCCCAGCTATAACATAGCCTCCCAGTTGCAATCTCCCATTTATAATATAACCTCGCAGTTATAACCTCCCAATTATGACATAACCTTCCAGATATAAAATTCCAGTTATAACATAACCTCTCGGTTATAACCTCACAGTTATACCATAAACTCCCAGTAATAACCTCCCTTTTATAGCCTCCCAGTTATGCCATGACCTCCCAGTTATAACATCCCAGTTATAACCTCCCAGTTATGCCATAACCTCCCAGTTATAACATCCCAGTTATAACCTCACAGTTATAACATAACCTCCCAGTTATAACATCCGAGTTATAACCTCACAGTTATAACCATGCCATTACTAATACATGATAGAGTCCTCCAAGAGACTCATTTGCATGCATCAGTAGACGAGAAAAGGAACTTTTGGCCCAGTCAATCATTACCTGAGGATGTTGTCACATGTGTTGAGCAGCTCCTTGCCAACTGATTGGACCTGGTTTGGGCTTGCTTTGAATGTGATTTCTAACAGAGGGATAGCACGGTGTTCTCCACCTCTTCACAAAGGAATACATGGCTGAACAGCTAGTGAACCTCCCGTTACCTCATGACCACAGCTAATAGGCCAAATGAGTTAAATATTGCAGTGTCTGTCATTGATTTAATCTCCATGATAACAAAAACATTAGATTTTTTGGGGGGGGGTGTGTGTGTATGTGTGTGTGTGTGTGTGTGTGTGTGTGTGTGTGTGTGTGTGTGTGTGTGTGTGTTTGTTTGTGTGTGTGTGTGTGTTTGTGTGTGTGTGTGTTGGGGTGGGGGGTTGAGCCTTCCTGGTTTGGCCCAAACCAATGCAGCATAGAGGAACGGGAGTAGAGGAGCCCCTGCTGCAACCCAATGTGAAAAGGCCTGTGTGGAGCTGAATAGCATGGTGCAGAGACGGTTTGTGACCCAGTGACCCTGTCCACAGACATGCCTGGGTGGAATTAAATCAGAGTTGGACTGGCGCCAATGCTTTAGCCTAACACGCTGGCCAGAGATAACATACTTTTTAATTACAGGGGGCTACACCTCTGTTTAATCTCTCCACTGAACCTTCTCCAGGGGTGTCACTGCTAAACTTGACATAATACATCATCAAACAGGCCTTCATGTGATTACACACTGGACCAGCTGCAAGAAAGCCAAGGCTGAGGGGAGAAGTTGCCAACATACTTTTGCCTCTGACTGTATAGTTTGTGCATTGAATAGAGAGCTCTTTATCCCTTGCCAGCATTCTTCTTGAAAATGAAGCGAGTCGGGGAAAGTGATGTGTTGTTTTATGCAACCTTTCCAGGTTATCACTCTGTGTGTGCGTGTTCATAAAAATTCAAAGTTGCGCAAGGTCCCTCTTAATCCATTTGAAATCTTCATAATTACAATTATTCAACTGCCGTATAACACACTCTCAGTCGTGTCTAAACAAGGTAGTATGAATAAGACCAACTTAAGTTAACAGACATTTAAGCAGACGGACACCATTGAGGGAAAGAGTTGATGGACGATGGGAGAGTAGCTAATGCTACGCTCATCCTAGCGCTCCAGATGCATTTTCCTCATTACCAGCGCTACTGTTCTCTCCATCGCCATTCATATTTTTGTGGGAAATAAACAGTTGTGCTATATGTTAGCATAAGCACCGGGTATATTAATTATCCCAAACACGATGGTGATTTGTTTTTGTCGCACGTCCATTCCTGCACTCTGTCTTCCTGTCAGAGCACTACATGAAAAAGTAATCCCGTCCATCAGGATGCTGGTTGTTCAAGGTAACCTCACAGGTCTATGTCATATGGTCCGTGCGCTAGCCCGGCGCTGGCTCAGACGCTCTCTGGAGGCCAAAGGTGTAATGGTAAGTCCATCATCACAGGGAGAAAAATGAGGCAAAGCTCCAATTCAGCAGGTTTGCAGTCTGGCCAAATGACTTGTACGCTGGGGACTAGAGAGGCTCGATATCGGATTCCTTGTGCTGTTGTGTTGTGCTGTTGTGACCTTCACAGGATTTCTACCTGTAAGGCCAAGTAAAATTGTGTGGAACGTTCGCTCTGATCTCCGATTTTGGGACTGTCTACAATATGATGAACGTCTAAATATCAGAAGGTGTAATTACTCTATGTAGATGAAGCAGAACCGGAGTAATTTCAATTTTTAAGGCAATTGCTGTTTCCTCATTGAAATGCATTGGCTGTTCCTAAATTCCCCCTCTCAGTTCTAAAGCCCCCAATACAATTTAGCTGAATTTTGATCACATAAATAAAAGGGTGTGTTGGACATGCATACAGATACAGTCTCCGAGTTGATATTTATGCCATACCTGTGCATCCTTTACTAATGAGGCCATTATTTAGACGGCAGGCCTGAGGTTCTATCGGAGTATTGAAGCGATGGATTAATATGGTTAGCTAGAGTTCAGAGAGATAGCAGACAGGGAGGGTTTCAAATTACCGAGTGAAGAAGCCTTTTACATTCGATGGAAAATAATTAATTCTAAACCAAATTCAACAGGAATAGAAATGAGCCCAAAAACAGTCACGGAATTCATTTTAAACACAGACTTCCAAAACTCAGCTATAGAAAGCACCAGTCCTCATCCTTGCTGATAAGGCTGGGGATTTGGTTATATTATCATACCTGATTACTGAGTCAGACGTGAATCAGTTGTTTTATGTCCATATAATCTTTGTTAACAGATAATGATTAAAAAATACATTTGGGGACTTCAAAGCTGAGGTCCAACAGTGATGTCAAAGCCTGCCCTGACCAGTCTCACTGATCAATTGTCCTCATGTATGGCGGCTGTAAGATTAACTTGATGAAGGTGATTAGAGGCTGTAGTGTGGTGTGGCCAACAGCACCCCCCCCCCCCCCCCCCCCCCACTGCTTCTACTCTCTGTATATAGCTCCACATTGATCTGCTTCTACTCTCTGTATATAGCTCCACATTGATCTGCTTCTACTCTCCGTATATAGCTCCACATTGATCTGCTTCTACTCTCTGTATATAGCTCCACATTGATCTGCTTCTACTCTCTGTATATAGCTCCACATTGATCTGCTTCTACTCTCCGTATATAGCTCCACATTGATCTGCTTCTACTCTCTGTATATAGCTCCACATTGATCTGCTTCTACTCTCTGTATATAGCTCCACATTGATCTGCTTCTACTCTCTGTATATAGCTCTATTCTTGTGTATTTTATTCCTCTTGTTTTACTATACGTTTTTTAACTGCATTGTTGGGAAAGGGTGCGTAAACAAGCATTTATGGTAAAGTCTACACTCCGTTGTATTCGGTACATAGTGACAAATAAACAAATGTGATTTGATCTTGCGCATGCCCAGGGCGCCATATTGTTGGAGCAGCAGCAATCACAGCTGATTCAAACACCTGAGGGGTTAAATCTGAATCGTTTTTTTCGCTTTGGACTAGATAAATCAGTAAAAACATAATCAACAGCCTCTAAAGTGCTAGGTGATAACCCCTTTTTATTGTACACATATGATTTGCATACTTAACATGAGCAGGTCATGTTTTTGCTCTCGCACAAATTGTTTCTTTGTGAAATGGGATATATCCGACACACTCAAGGGAGGCAGCTTAACTTTTAATGCATAGTAATTATTTTGAAGGTGTTTAGGCCTATGTAGGCTCTTCTTTTGGCTTTTGTCTGTGCTCTCAAGCATTAAAGCTTCCCCCATTTTGATATTAAGGGTACTCTCGATACCAAAAACATATTATACCTTTTAGTCACTGGAAAAGCAAGTATCACTGTCTCACATAAATGTATTATTACCAAGACATATGCTCTGCTGTCATTTATAGCCACTGCAGTTTGGACAGGTCAGACAAGAGCTGTGTTTGAATACCCATACTAACATACTGTATTCTACATACTTAATGAGTATACACTACAAACTTTACCCAATTAGTTAATTTTAGTATACTGTAAATGAACGGTATCCTTCCAGTTGTGCTTACTAGAAATGTGACGGTTTACCGGAAGTTGATGCTGTTACAATGCAACATCTTGCTAGCTTGTTAGCATAACAAATTACTAGCTAGACATTTTATGACTTCATTAACAATGTCCATTAAGAATGCACAACAACTATACCCCTTAGCTAAGCTAAGAATGACGTGAATAATCAAGTCAATAGGTTGCCTTCGTAAATGGATATCTACTCCGATTTCAGAGCACTCACGCCTGAGTGTGCAAGAGCGCAGAAAAACTGGCGAATTTACAAACACTCAACACCCGTTGAATAATGGCTGTTGTCAGTAAACATCTGCAAAAAAGTGTAATTAAATAATTGCCAGCAGCATAGTTACTATCAAGAATCAAGTTAAGATGCAGACACGTCGAACTGGCAATGGTTTAGTATTCTGACAGGGGCAGGCAATAGACAGGCCAAGGCAGGCAGGGGTCAGTAAACCGGGTCAGGGTCAGAGGTACAGGCAAAGGTACAGTTTGGCAGGCAGGCTCAGGGTCAGGCAGAGTGGTCAGGCAGGAGGGCTCAGAGTCAGGACAAGCATGGGTTAAAACCAGGAGGGTGAGAAAAAAGAGAGACTGGGAAAAGCAGGCGCTAGAACAAAAACACTGGTTGACTTGACAAACAAGACGAACTGGCAACAGGCAAACAGAGAACACAGGTATAAATACACAGGGGATAATGGGGAAGATGGGTGACACCTGGAGGGGGGTGGAGACAATCACAAGGACAGGTGAAACAGATCAGGGTTTGACAGTTACAGTCAACAATGCTATGGATAACATGAAAACAGCCTAACCAGCTCTGTTAGAGCGAGTAAAATGGTCAGAGTGAGGTGTTCTCTTATTTGTGTCTGGAAGTAGCTAGCAAGCTAGCCATCATTAACCAGTTAGCTTGAGTGCTTGACTGCCACTGTGAGGTCAGAATGCTCGGATCAACCCTACTCATCTGCCAGAGTGTCCAATGTGCGCTCTGAACGCTCAAAGAGCGTTACTTTATTACATTGCTCAACATTTTGTTTTACATTTGTTATAATTACTGAAAGCAAAGTATTTGTATCTGATCTTGTTGGACTTCGGATGCATATTTTCCGGCATTTTCTTCAAATTTAAAAACTTTTGAAGCCACGCCCATTTTCGGAAGATGGGCCCTAAAGCATGGAAATGGTGTCCACTCCTTGTATACTTCATATTTTGGCGAATGTAGCACGACATCCGGGAACTTTTGGAATATTCATACTATGACCAATTAACATACTACATACTCAATTTACGTCAGGAATAGTACGGTTAGTGCGGTTAGTACAAATAGTGCGGTTAGTGCGGTTAGTATGAGTATTCAAACTCAGCTAAGGTGTTTTATATAAAGATGGCAAGGACCAAAGTTCTTAACCTTGGAAAGGAAATATTTTCATTTGAAACTTAATTGCGTCGTTTACAACTGCGCTGGTTTGACTTCACTGTGGAGAACAAATAGATTTCATGAAACTCTGAGTTTGTCACGTTCTGACCATAGTTCTTGTGTGTTTTGCTTGTTTTAGTGTTGGTCAGGACGTGAGATGGGTGGGCATTCTATGTTGTGTGTCTAGTTTGTCTGTTTCTGTGTTTGGCCTAATATGGTTCCCAATCAGAGGCAGGTGTTTTGTGTTGTCTCTGATTGGGAATCATATATAGGTGGCTTGTTTTGTGTTAGGGTTTGTGGGTGGTTGTTTCCTGTCGCTGTGTTTTCTCTGCACCAGCTAGGACTGTATCGGTTTGCCACATTTTGTTATTTTGTATTTGTAAGTGTTCTCTGTTTATCGTTTAATTAAACATGTTGAGCACTGGCTACGCTGCGTGTTGGTCTGATCCCTGCTACACCTCCTCTTCTCTTGAAGAGAAGGAAGGCTGCCGTTACAGCGTTAAGATATTATATCAAGCTTGTTTCTCCACTTGCAGGCTACAAGCGTATGAAATGCAAGGTGATAATATGTTATGATTGAAAATTTGGCCGAAAGTATTGGGAAAAAGTTGTTAAATAGCCCAACTAATCATAACTGGCTCTTTGATTACCCTCTGGGTAGCGTTTCCAGCAAAAAATACGATACATCGCTGATAGCAAGCTCATTCATTTGGAGAAATATGAGGGTTACATTGAAATTACCCAAATAATTGGAACCTCCATATTTATCCATATCCCAGTAGTTCCCTGTGTCCTGTTCCCTGTGTACTGTTCCGTGTCCTGTTCACTGTTCCCTGATCACGGTTCAATCTTCCCTGTTCCCTGTCCACTGTCCACGGTTCACTGTTCTATCTTCCCTGTTCACGGTGTCCTGGTCCCTGTGTCCTGTTACCTGTTCCCTGTGTCCTGTTCCCTGTGTCCTGTTCCCTGTGTCCTGTTCCCTGTGTCCTGTTCCCTGTTCACTGTGTCCTGTTCACTGTGTCCTGTTCCCTGTTCACTGTGTCCTGTTCCCTGTTCCCTGTTCACTGTGTCCTGTTCCCTGTTCACTGTGTCCTGTTCCCTGGTACCTGTTCACTGTGTCCTGGTACCTGTTCACTGTGTCCTGGTCCCTGTGTCCTGTTCCCTGTTCCCTGGTCCCTGTTCACTGTGTCCTGTTCACTGTGTCCTGGTACCTGTTCCCTGTTCCATGTTCACTGTGTCCTGGTCCCTGTTCACTGTGTCCTGGTCCCTGTTCACTGTGTCCTGGTCCCTGTTCACTGTGTCCTGGTACCTGTTCACTGTGTCCTGGTACCTGTTCACTGTGTCCTGGTACCTGTTCACTGTGTCCTGGTACCTGTTCACTGTGTCCTGGTACCTGTTCACTGTGTCCTGGTACCTGTTCACTGTGTCCTGGTACCTGTTCACTGTGTCCTGGTACCTGTTCACTGTGTCCTGGTACCTGTTCACTGTGTCCTGGTACCTGTTCACTGTGTCCTGGTCCCTGTTCACTGTGTCCTGGTCCCTGTTCACTGTGTCCTGGTCCCTGTTCACTGTGTCCTGGTCCCTGTTCACTGTGTCCTGGTCCCTGTTCACTGTGTCCTGGTCCCTGTTCACTGTGTCCTGGTCCCTGTTCACTGTGTCCTGGTCCCTGTTCACTGTGTCCTGGTCCCTGTTCACTGTGTCCTGGTCCCTGTTCACTGTGTCCTGGTCCCTGTTCACTGTGTCCTGGTCCCTGTTCACTGTGTCCTGGTCCCTGTTCACTGTGTCCTGGTCCCTGTTCACTGTGTCCTGGTCCCTGTTCACTGTGTCCTGGTCCCTGTTCACTGTGTCCTGGTACCTGTGTCCTGTTCCCTGTGTCCTGGTCCCTGTTCACTGTGTCCTGGTCCCTGTTCACTGTGTCCTGGTCCCTGTTCACTGTGTCCTGGTACCTGTTCACTGTGTCCTGGTACCTGTTCCATGTTCCCTGTTCACTGTGTCCTGGTACCTGTTCACTGTGTCCTGGTACCTGTTCACTGTGTCCTGGTCCCTGTTCCCTGTGTCCTGGTCCCTGTTCTCTGTGTCCTGGTCCCTGTTCATTGTTCAATCTTTCCTGTTCCCCGTTCATAATGGAGCCTCTTTTTCTTGCAGCCTCCTGTAAAGTTTTGCATTAATATCCACAGATGACCTTTTGGATGAGCTGCTGCATTAGTCTTGTGCGTTCTAACCTGTCCTGTGAGGACATAGACTAATGTGTTGTTTGACCGGTGGGTTGACCCTTTAGTGGCCATAATAATGTAGACCACATGTCTGTGTCTATCCCGTGTATGTGTGCGGTGACGGACAAAGTCTATAACAAATACAGAGCAAATGTGTTGTGTGAATTCTTATCAGTGTGTGTCTCTCTGTACTGCGGATGTTGTGATGACGAAACAAATGCAGCGTTTCTGACATATTCTTCCTCACACACCCAAACACTGGCAAACACACCCAAACACAAAAAACATTATCATCGTCCTGTCATTTCGATAACTGTCGCATTTCATTACTGTCCACTCTTCCAGGATCTGCCTCATAGAAGAAAACTCCTCATGTTACCAAACAAACTCTTTTTAAAACCTAATTGTTTTTTGTTCAATAGCTTAAAATGTAATTAATTACCAGGCGGGCTTGTAATGGAAGTTAAGGTTGCTTTTTGGCAAAAGTAATGAGGCAGTATGCACATAGTCCAGGAAGGTTTGATGGGATAATGGGAGGCCTCAATATAATTTTTCCAGGCCTTCCTTTTATAATGGCATTGGAAAAGAAGAGAGAGGAGCAAGAGGGTTGTCTGAAAAAAAAAAAAAAAATTCAATTCAAACCAGAACATTTGTATAGCTGGCAGCATATATACAGTGCCTTCTGGAAAGTATTCAGACCCCTTCACTTTTTCCACATTTTGTTACATTACAGCCTTATTCTAAAATGGATTAAAATCGTTTTTTGTTCTCTCATCAATCTACACACAATACTCCATAATGACAAAGCAAAAACAGGTTTATAGAAATGTTTACTAATTTACAAACATTCAGACGCTTTACTCAGTACTTTGTTGAAGCACCTTTGCCAGCGATTACAACAAGTATTCTTGGGTATGACGATACAGGCTTGGCACACCTGTATTTGGGGAGTTTCTCATATTCTTCTCTGCAGATCCTCTCAAGCTTTGTCAGGTTGGATGGGGAGCGTTGCTATTTTAAGGTCTCTCCAGAGATGTTCGATTGGGTTCAAGTCTGGGCTCTGGCTGGACCACTAAAGGATATTCAGAGACTTGTCCCGAAGCCACTCCTGCATTGTCTTGACTGTGTGCTTGGGGTAGTTGTCCTGTTGGAAGGTGAACCTTCATCCCAGTCTGAGGTCCTGAGCACACTGGAGCAAGTTTATCAAGGATCTCTCTGTACTTTGCTCTGTTCATCTTTTCCTCAATCCTGACTAGTCTCCCAGTCCCTGCTACTGAAAAACAAACCCACAGCATGATGCTGCCATCACCAAGCATCACCGTAAGGCTGGTGCCGGGTTTCGTCCAGACGTGATGCTTAGCATTCAAGTCAAAGAGTTCAGACCAGAGCATCTTGTTTCTCATGGTATGAGAGTCTTTAGGTGCCTTTTGCCAAACTCCAAGCGGGCTGTCATGTGCCTTTTACTGAGGAGTGGCTTACATCTGGCCACTCTACCATAAAGGACTGATTGGTGCAGTGCTGCAGAGATGGTTGTCCTTCTGGAAGGTTCTCCCATCTCCACAGAGGAACTCTAGAGCTCTGTCAGAGTGACCATCGGGTTCTTGGTCACCTCCTTGACGAAGGCTCTTCTCCCCCGATTGCTCAGTTTGGCCAGGCGGCCAGCTCTAGGAAGAGAATAGGTGGTTCCAAACTTCTTCCATTGAAGAATGATGGAGGCCACTGGGTTCTTGGGGAACTTCAATGCTGCAGAAATGTTTTGGTTCCCTTCCCCAGATCTGTGCCTCGACACAATCCTGTCTCGGAGCTCTAAGGACTATTCCTTTAACCTCATTGCTTGGTTTTTGCTCTGACATGCACTGTCAGCTGTGGGACCTTATATAGACAGGTGTGTGCCTTTCCAAATCATGTCCAATCAATTGAATTTACCACAGGTGGACTCCAATCCAGTTGTAGAAACACCTCAAGGATGATCAATGGAAACAGGATGTACCTGAGCTCAATTTTGAGTCTCATTGCAAAGGGTCTGAATACTTATGGTAATAAGGTGTTTCTGTTTTTTATTTAGCAAAAATGTTTAATGTCATTATGGGGTGTTGTGTGTAGATTGCTGAACTTTTTTGTTTATTTAATCCATTTTAGAATAAGGCTGTAATGTAACAAAATGTGGAAAAATACTGAATACTTTCCGAAGACACTATATGTGCAAGGTACAAATGTTTGTGAGGTGCTTCAACCCAGTGTAGATGTCTTCAAAAATTCGATGTATTGTGGTAACACAAAATGCAACATGTTTGTGTGTGCATATCAGCACTTTCAATGTGAGCTTTTTTATTAGTGTGTCAGTTGGTGTTGAGATAGTGACATTGTTCTGTTAAATGTTCTCAACCTATATAGTACTCTATGTAGCCCAATTCATGAATTAATAACTTGCCTTTACGTTTTTATCATCGATTCAGCCAGGGGCAAGTATAAAAAGCCTTGAACCAATGTGCTGTAATGTTTGATTTCAAATGCCTGTCACGTCCCCTTAAGTATCTCCGGCCTTACTAACAAAAACACAACTGGCCCTGTGTCAGCATTCTGAGGAAAATAGCAAACTGAACAGGACATTTTTTGGCATTGACCTCTGAACCCTGAATGACCACAGAGTGGATCCAATGGCATCATAATGGCCGACACCCCAGAGGAGAGTGAAAGAGGAAGGAGGAAGAGAGAGTGGGAGGGTGGTTCGCACAAGCAAAGTGACTTTGGAGGAGATTAGTTGTCTTCACCTTTAACGACAGCGGAGATAGTCTTTCAGGAGGAGGGGAAATGCCCGAGCTCAGCAGTTTGTTTTGTGTGGCTTTAACAGCTTCCTCTGTCAGGTTCAGGTTGCCTGTCTGTCCCCAGCCGCCACCCATTGTCTCCACGCCCACGGCACTGGGACTGCACGTCTTCACAGCCACACAGTCTTCTCCATATCCCCATCGGAGATCAAACCTGGGTTCATATACTATTTATGGAATAAAAGATATGGCCCTCATACAAAAATCATTCAACTACTTTCAGCGTTTACTTTAGCCAGTCTGGAGTGCCAGATGGTCTATTGGTTTCATTCGAACAGGAAAGTTCAATCAAACCCTGCTAAAGTGTATTTGAACCCAGGTCTGCTAGGAATTCACTGGGACTTAAAGGCAACACACAACTCCATATTTTGTGGGTGTGGCCCTTTTCCAAAATTAACGCCATCTCACACAGCGATCTCACACGGGGAACTTCAAGGAAGGAACTTGTTGCTCATCTTCAAAGAGTGGTTTCATTTGTTTTATCCCTGTCAGACCCCCTACCATTCTGTTTATTGAATTATGGGAAAATGCAACTCATGGTGGGGTGTGCTGGATAAACCATCCTCTCACTCATATTATTCACATCCCCCATAAAGTGGTTTAGCATTTCATGGTACTGGAAGGCTGGACGTCAAGGTTCAATTCAGTTGGGTGTTCTCTGAAAAGGAAAATTGAATACAACTGATGTGTCTCTCTTGTTTTCTTAGTGTGGACATGTGACTTTTAAGAGTTTCTTCAGCGACTCCAGGCACAGATTAAAGGTTAATCAATGATATGACGTTATGGGAAAGACGTGTTTGTTATGGGATGGATGTGACAATTTCTTTCCGCTCTCATTGCATACTCAAACGTGATGCACCATTTTGTTGTTGTGTTGTGTTTTACACACTTCAATACTTTTTTGCCCTTAAGATGTCTTCACTTGTAAAAAGTGGAAGGGAACAAAGACACAAGCCGCCATGCCTTGATCTCCGCTAAGGCATAGATCTGATCAAAGATCTGATCTTAGGTCATATATAAGACCCGGCTCTGAGACTAGATCCCCTCTATGTGGACAAGGGTCATCCTGAGTTCTCTGTGAAGATTAGGAGAGAGAGGGAGACGGTACAGACACGGGAGGTTGACAGAAGGGGCACCTGCATTCTCCACCCCACATCTCGACGCCATCACAATCACATGATGATCCTTTCCCCTCTTCTCTTGCCATCTCTCACCACACTGGATGATGTTACTTTCTGAAGTCTGACTTAATATAGGCCTAGTATGACGTCGAAGCAAAATTTTATTACATACAGTTGAAGTCGGAAGTTTAAATGCACCTTACCCAAGTACATTTAAACTCAGTTTCACAATTCCTGACATTTAATCCATTAATCTTGTTTTAGGTCAGTTAGGATCACCACTTTATTTTAAGAATGTGAAATGTCAGAATAATAGTGGAGAGAATGATTTATTTCAGCTTTTATTTCTTTCATCACATTCCCAGTGGGTCAGAAGTTTACATACACTGAATTAGTATTCGGTAGCATTGCCTTTAACCTGATGAGGACCGAGGGCGCTGTTTTCACTTTGGGGGAAAAACGTGCCCAATTTAAACAGCCTCCTACTCAATTCTTGCTCGTACAATATGCATATTATTATTACTATTGGATAGAAAACACTCTCTAGTTTCTAAAACCGTTTGAATTTTGTCAGTGAGTAAAACAGAACTCATTTGGCAGCACACTTTCTGACCAGGAAGGGGAAAGTCTGAAAATGATGCTCTGTTCAAGGGCCTGCCTATAAATGGACATGATACGTATATGTA
Organism: Salvelinus fontinalis; assembly: GCF_029448725.1. Lineage (NCBI taxonomy): Eukaryota > Metazoa > Chordata > Actinopteri > Salmoniformes > Salmonidae > Salvelinus > Salvelinus fontinalis. The sequence goes on along the minus strand of NC_074679.1, from coordinate 15,526,962 downwards.
TACATGCACGTCATACACCTTCTCCTAGATGTCAAGAGGAATTGAGAGAAGAAATTAAGTATTTATCTTGGTCTGAGGTGGAATTAATCCTCTTGGCACGACGAGTCATCCATTTCCTGTTTTCTGGAAAGCGCGAAGATGGACCTGGAATTGCCTTCTGAAAAGCTGTCGTTATAGGCGACTACTATCTCCGGCTTTGATTTTATTTGATACATGTCACAATATCATCGTAAACTATGTTTTTTCAATATAGTTTTATTAGATTATTGAAATTTTTTCGGGACGTTAGGCGTGTTGCGTTGTCTGTGTTTGTTGACGATGGAAAGCTTCGCGCCACTTGGCCAGTGTGCTTGCTAATTCAAGAGGGAAAAACGATGTTCTAAATCCAAACAACAACTGTTCTGGACAAAGGACCCCTTGTACAACATTCTGATGGAAGATCACCAAAAGTAGGACCCATTTTGTGATGCTATTTCATATCTGTCGAACTGTGTAATAGTAGTTTTGCGCCCAGGTTTTGGCCACTCTCTCGCTATAACATAAGCCTTATGTCGTAATGAAGATATTTTTAGAATTCTAACACTGCGATTGCATTAAGAACTAGTGTATCTATCATTTCCTATACAACATGTATTTTTTTGTAATGTTTATGAATAGCTATTTGGTCAGAACAGGTGAGAGTCTAATAGAAATATCCGCACATTCTGGGAAAAAGAAGCTACGTTAGCATAATGGATAACCACTGATTTCAGCTCTAAATATGAACATTTTCGAACAAAACATAAGTGTATGTATAACCTGATGTTATATGACTGTCATCTGAGGAAGGTTTATGAAGGTTAGTGAAAATGAATATCTTTTGCTGGTTTATTCTCTAACGCTAACGTGCCTATTGCTATCGCTAACGTGCCTTGATGAATAAATGCGGTTGTGTGGTAGGCTATTGTAGTAAGCTAATATAATGCTAAATTGTGTTTTCGCTGTAAAACACTTAAAAAATCTGAAATATTGGCTGGATTCACAAGATGCTTGTCTTTCATTTGCTGTACACGATGCATTTTTCAGAAATGTTTTATGATGAGTATTTAGGTTTTCCACGTTGGTCTCTATAATTACTCTGGCTGCTTCGGTGCTATTTTTGACGGTAGCTGTGATGGTAGCTGCAATGTAAAACTGATTTATACCTCAAATATGCACATTTTTCAAAGAAAACATAGATTTATTGTATAACATGTTATAAGACTGTCATCTGATGAAGTTGTTTCTTGGTTAGTTTGGTTCGTTCTTGGTTAGTTAGGTTGGATTTGTGCATGCTACCTGTGCTTTGAAAAATGTCTGTCCTTCTTTGTATTTGGTGGTGAGCTAACATAAATATACGTGCTGTTTTCGCTGTAAAACATTTTTAAAAATCGGACATGTTGGCTGGATTCACAAGATGTGTACCTTTTCATTTGCTGTATTGGACTTGTTAATGTGTGAAAGTTAAATATTTCAAAAAAATATTTTTTGAATTTCGCGCTCTGCCTTTTCAGTGGAATGTGGGAGGAGTTCCGCTGGCGGAACGCTGGAGCGGTAAAGGTTAAATTGTTTCACTTGGGTCAAACGTTTTGGGTAGCCTTCCACAAGCTTCCCACTATAAGTTGGGTGAATTTTGACCCATTCCTCCTGACAGAGCTGGTGTAACCGAGTCAGGTTTGTAGGCTTCCTAGCTCGCACACGTTTTTTCAGTTTTGCCCACAAATTTTCCTCCCTCATGATGCCATCTATTTTGTGAAGTGCACCAGTCCCTCCTGCAGCAAAGCACCCCCACAACATGATGCTGCCACCTCCGTGCTTCACGGTTGGGATGGTCTTCTTCGGCTTGCAAGCATCCCCCTTTTTCCTCCAAACATTACGATGGTCAAACAGTTCTATTCTCGTTTCATCAGACCAGAGGACATTTCTCCAAAACGTACAATCTTTGTCCCCATGTGCAATTGCAAACCGTAGTCTGGCTTTTTAATGGCGGTTTTGGAGCAGTGGCTTTTTGGAGCAGGACTCGTTTTACTATGGATATAGATACTTTTGTACCTGTTTCCTCCAGCATCTTCACAAGGTCCTTTGCTGTTGTTCTGGGATTGATTTGCACTTTTCGCACCAAAGTACGTTCATGTCTAGGAGACAGAACGCGTCTCCTTCCTGAGCGGTATGCTGGCTGTGTTGTCCCATGGTGTTTATACTTGCGTACTATTGTTTGTACAGATGAACGTGGTACCTTCAGGCATTTGGAAATTGCTCCCAAGAATGAACCAGACTTGTGGAGGCTACCCACTGGAATTGTGATACAGTGAATTATAAAGGAAATAATCTGTCTGTAAACAATTGTTGGAAAAATTACTTGTGTTATGCACAAAGTGTAGATCCTAACCGACTTGCCAAAACTATAGTTTGTTTTAACAAGAAATTTGTGGAGTGGTTGAAAAACGAGTTTTAATGACTCCAACTTAAGTGTATGTAAACTTCCGATTTCGACTGTACAGTTGATGAGTTATGTCAGTGATCAGTTAGTTGATTGATTTTGGTGCGGCTGCCTGGTGTGATATATACAGTTTGGCCACTGAGGTGAGAGAGAAGATGGAGCATAGTGAAGTACAGCCAGGCAGCGAGCTGTTGCACTGGAAAAGCCCGGGCAGCACTCTAAAGACGAATAGCTGGTCCAGACAGATGCCAAACAACCCCAAACACCTTTGCTTCGCAGCTAAATTAAATTAAAACGACTTCACCCCGCTGCAAATAAAAAATGGGAAGCAAGTTAGCGAGTTTGTCCCAGATAGGGGTGATGTCCTGTTGTCTAGAAACTGAGACTGATCCCTTTCCATTCTGAAACACAACACACACACACACACACACACCCACACACCCACACACCCACACACACACACACACACACACACACAAAGCTCCTTGCCCCACACACACAACCTTTCTCTCCCCACAAACACACTGCCCCACCCTCTCTCCCCTCTCTTTGTCTCTCTCTGTCTGTCTCCGTCTCTCTGTCTCTCTCGATCTCCCTCTCAATCTCTTTCTCCCTCTGGTTCTGAACATGACATTCCTGCTGGCCCTGTCTCTTTGATGTGGGCTGTTGTAGTGGGGTCCCGTTACAGGGGCCGAGGCTGGTGAAAGTGGATCTGTCTAGGCTGTGTAAACCGGCCCTGGACCTGGCCCTGGGGTTAATCAGGAGCCCCAGCACAGTGCCTACTCTGTCCCCACCATACAGCTGCAACAAGACTCACCAGACTTGGAGGTTAAGAAAAACTGGCACAGACACCGATTTGAAGTTGACTAGAAGCGCTGGATTGGAAGTTTAAGAAGAGAGGTCATGGGGTGTAGAGGGTGTGTTTAGAGAGAGAAACTGACTCATCTTTTTTTAACCCTTTCCTGCACTCTGTGTTCTGATGGCTTAGAACATGTTAGGACTTGTTTACAGTAGGTATTTTGCTTGTTTATCTCAATGCACCGTACTCCGTTTTCTGACTGTGATCAGATTATCATATCAATGTATCATTAATGTGAGTGGCAGAATGACTTGCACTTGCAAGGTGATGGCCTCAGAAATATTTGAATGTGATTTGCAGTGAACTCAAGGAGATTGTGTTTTTTCTGAACTTTACTTTTAACATCCAGAAGTATAAAAGAAGTTGACTTAACGTGTCTGTTATGAGCCCTATCTGCCCCACAATTGGTTTAAATGGCCATTTGGAATATATATTAAAAATATAATATGATATAATGAAACCATTTGGCGAGTGCACTTAGCACGGACATCATGCATGTTGACATTTAAATTGCTTTTATTTTGGCTTTATGCTTCAGTGGTGTTATGTCAAGGGAGGCACCCAGCACATAATCACATGACAATAGACCTAGAGATAAAGCTCAGCAGCAGACAGCAAATAGACCATCCCAGCCGAAACATATTATTTATAGATAAAAAATGTCATGCCTTAGAAATGCTCATTATCATGCCTTAGAAATGCTCATTATCATGCCTTAGAAATGCTCATTATCATGCCTTAGAAATGCTCATTATCATGCCTTAGAAATGCTCATTATCATGCCTTAGAAATGCTCATTATCATGCCTTAGAAATGCTCATTATCATGCCTTAGAAATGCTCATTATCATGCCTTAGAAAATGCTCATTATCATGCCTTAGAAATGCTCATTATCATGCCTTAGAAAATGCTAATCATCATGCCTTAGAAAATGCTAATTATCATGCCTTAGAAAATGCTAATTATCATGCCTTAGAAAATGCTCATTATCATGCCTTAGAAAATGCTCATTATCATGCCTTAGAAAATGCTCATTGTCATGCCTTAGAAAATGCTCATTATCATGCCTTAGAAATGCTCATTATCATGCCTTAGAAATGCTCATTATCATGCCTTAGAAATGCTCATTATCATGCCTTAGAAAATGCTAATTATCATGCCTTAGAAAATGCTAATTATCATGCCTTAGAAAATGCTAATTATCATGCCTTAGAAATGCTCATTAGAAACTTTGGTGTAGATCTCCATCATCAACACTAAGGAAATATCCAAATACAATGAATCCAAAGACCATGTTTCAGTGTTCCATCCAGCTCTAATGGTTTCTGATTATGTAAACTGCCTTAGTTATGTCATGATATCTCGGGAACAATTGTAATTCACATTTATAACATTCCGCCTCCTGTGCTAGACGTTTTAAATAGGTGGCCAGAGTTACAAATACTCTGCGGCTTCTTAGAGCCATTGATATAAATAAATATCCAATACTGGCAGCCGTTTCAGTTTATTTCCAAGAACCAAGGCCCCAAGCGAAGCCAAGTTGGTGTCAGAGTAAAATTATCCATAACAAACAGAACTAAAATGCGTGCCAACTCACATTTAAAGCAGTTTTGTGTCCTGCTAATTGTCCTCGTACACTGATTAAATACACGAGCAAACTGACAAACTCCCTCTGCAGAATCCATTTACAGTATCTCCCTTGTAGCATCTGGGCATGGAAACAAGGTTGATTTTATACAATATGCTGCATGACAAAGTCAATAGTGCAATATAGTACACAACATACAAAGACAAGGTACCGATAATCTTTCACCATATTAACATAGGTGCAATGAGGACCCTAATGCCACTGCAAACATAAACAATGACGAGCCAATGGGATATCAGGATCAGGCTGCAGATAGAACGTTAAAAAGGGTACATGGTAGTTTCAAATGGGAACGTTGCTAGAACGTTTCTATGTTGATTCAAAGTCTTCTCTTCTGTCGTAGGGTAAAACATGAAAAACGGCCTAATTGAAGGGCATGTCAAAAAAGACAGAGGTCCTTGAAAGTTGGGACAGCTGCAGCAGACCAATTTGATAAATGACCCTCAGGTGTTGAGGGTTTCATGACCGTCCGCCATTTTGTTTTAAGTGCATTACCAGACGTGACCCGAGATACACAAGCGACTGAACCTAAAAGGGAACTTCTAGTTTTGAAAACGGCTTATGTGGTATCGTCATGAGTCTTAAACATTTATTCTAGTGTCAAAATTGACTACAAAGTGTAAATAGGATAATTCTGGTGATAAAATCAGTCTCATCCAAAACTGAGATTTGGGAGATCACACAAAAAAATAGAATTTCATGGAATGGTGTGAGTAAATTTCAATCCTGCCCACAGCTAGCTGGCAGCACTCAAGTAATCATCAATTTGAAGTGCAGGACACAATCATAATGCCCGTGGTCAATTTGGTTTAACATTTTATATCCCTTTAGGGCTAGTTAGGACCATCAGTTAGGACCACTCAATATACACGGGACAATATTTTTCATTGTCAATAGCTCCAAATTCCAATGACTTAAAAAACTCAAACCAAATTCAAATAGTAGAAATCCATATACAAATATTGATAGAATTTAATGAGACAACTAAAAGATGTGCAACATTAAAATATTGTCCCAATACACACAAGAGACACTCACATTAAACCACCTCCACAAGACAACTCTAATGTGTCTTCAGTCATGGCTGCTGCATTCAGGGCTGTCAGGAACCCCAAAATTCTGAGAGGGCACAACGTATTTGAGGATGGCTGGGGGGTGGTCGAGAGGGGTGCTAGTCCCCCCGTTCGGAAATTGGAGAACTTAACATTTTTCAAAACAATTTAAACAGCTTTTTCCTGCAATATAGAGCCATAACCATTATGCTTAATTCTATGTAAATGAAAATCTGAATATTTTTCTGCATATCTAAGCATACCTCTTGAGCCTCAATATCTGTATCTTCCTGACTAGTGGTTCTTTTTTTAAGAAACTAAATGTCTTTCTCTGCATCTCTGTAAAGTCTGGGTAAAATATTGCAAGGAATGTGAGTGTTATTCAGTACATTTAATTATTGCTTACTTTCATAAAGTTTACCAACCTTGCCGCAGGCATGCCATCTAAGATACAGGTAACTGCCAAAATAATGGAAACATTTGAGTAAATGAGGGATACAAAGTATATTGAAAGCAGTTGCTTCCACACATGGTTCCTGAGTTAATTAAGCAATTAACATCCCATCATGCTTAGAGTCATGTATAATAATGCTGGGCAGGCCATTATTTTGGATACCATGGCTACACCCACATAGGATGACAATTCCCCTATCCACAGGGCACAAGTGGTCACTGAATGGTTTATGAGCATTAAAACGATGTAAGCCAAATGCCATGGTGGTCTCAGTCACTGGAGCTCAACCCAATTAAACACTTATGGGAGATTCTGGAGTGGTGCCTGAGACAGCATTTTTCTTGTTCCAGACCACTATGTCAGGGTGCATTGAAGTTGTTCTGGTTTATGGTGGCCCAATGCCCTATTAAGACACTGTATGTTAATGTTTACTTTATTTTGGCAGTTACTTGTAGTTAGACAAGGTTGCTACTCTAACGTGATTGATAGCCTGAAATTGCTTCTTGGTAGCTGTCAGAGCTACTAGGAGTAATGGGTGGAGGGAGTCAAGCGCAGAGAGCAGGTTTAACTAACGTGGATTTATTTTCCAACACACAGGAAAACGATCATGCCCTAAACACACGGGCGCATGAAAAAGATAAGTCCAAAACACCGGACTACACTGTTCCGAGAAAATACCACAATCCACTTCACAATCCAACACCAACATAACAGAAAACAAGCCCGCACAACAGCCAGCGGGCTACCTGCCCTTAAATAGCCTACCCACCAAACTAAACTCAAAACAGGTGCACCCAATCAGCCCAAACTAACAGAAACAAAAAAGAAAGGAATCGATGGCAGCTAGTAGGCCGGTGACGACAACTGCCGAGCGCCGCCCGAACAGGAAGAGGCACCATCCTCGGCGAGATTCGTGACAGTAGCTAATTATGAAGTTGGGAGATTCAGAACCTATAGCGCATTCGGAAAGTAATCAGGTTTTTAGAAATGTTTGCAAATGTAAAAATACAAAAATGAAATAGTATATTTACATAATTATCTAGACCCTTTAGTCAGTACCTTTGGCAGTGATTACAGCCTCAAGTCTTCCTGGATATAATGCTACAAGCTTGGCACACCTGTATTTGGAGAGTTTCTCATAATCTTCTCTGCAGATCCCCTCAAGCTCTGTCAGGTTGGTTGGGGAGCGTCGCTGCACAGCTATTTTAAGGTCTATTCAGAGATGTTCGATCAGGTTCAAGTCTGGGCTCTGGCTGGGCCACTCAAGGACATTCAGAGACTAGTCCCGAAGCCACTCTTGCGTTGTCTTGGCTGTGTGCTTAGGGTCGTTGTCCTGTTGGAAGGTGAACCTTTGCCACAGTTTGAGGTCCTGAGCGCTCTGGAGCAGGTTTTCATCAAGGATCTCTCGGTACTTTGCTCCGTTCATCTTTCCCTCGATCCTGTCTAGTCTCCCAGTCCCTGCTGCTGAAAAACTATATTGGGCAGGTGTATTGGGCAGGTGATGAGCGGTGCCTGGTTTCCTCCAGATGTGATGCTTGGCTTTCAGGCCAAAGAGTTCAGTCTTGATTTTATCAGACCAGACAATCTTGTTTCTGATGGTCTGAAAGTCCTTTAGGTAACCTATGGCAAACTCCAAGAGGGCTGTCATGTGCCTTTTACTGAGAACTGGTTTCTGTCTGGCCACTCTACCATAATGGCCTTATTGGTGGAGTGCTGCAGAGATGATTGTCCTTCTGGAATGTTCTCCTATCTCCACAGAGGAACTCTGGAGTGACCATCGGTTCTTGGTCACCTCCCAGACCAAGGTCCTACTCCCACGATTGCTCAGTTTGGCTGGGCCGCCATCTCTAGGAAGAGTCTTGGTGGTTCCAAACTTCTTCCATTTAAGAATGATGGAGGCCACTGTGTTCTTGGGGACCTTCAACGCAGCAGAAATGTTTTGGTACCCTTCCCCAGATCTGTGCCTCGACACAATCTTGCCTCGGAGCTCTACAGACAATTCCTTCAACCTCATGGCTTGGTTTTTGCTCTGACATGCACTGTCAACTGTGGGACCTTACATAGACAGATGTGTGCCTTTCCAAATCATTTGCAATCAATTGAATTTGCCACAGATGGACTCCAATCAAGTTGTATAAACATCTCAAGGATGATCAATGGAAACAGGATGCACCTGAGCTGAATTTCGAGTATCATAGCAAAGGGTCTGAATACTTATGTAAATAAGGTATTTCTGTTTTGTATTTTTTTTTAAATTGCAAACATTTCTAAAAACCTATTTTCGCTTTGTCATTATGGGGTTATGTGGTGTTGTGTGTAGATTGATGAGGATTTTTAATTTATATAATCCATTTTAGAGTAAGGTTGTAACATAACAAAATGTGGAAAAAATGAAGGGGTCTGAATACTTTATGAATGCACTGTGTCTGGGCTAGCTAATGCCAACTTCAGAAAAATACTTGGTGGCTAGTATAATTACAGAGAAACAACAACAACAATTGTATTACATGTGTTATCTGAGGGGCTTGATGCCTCTGTGCCCCCTATGGGCGTGTGCCCCTGTGCCCCCTATGGGCTTGTGCCCCTGTGCCCCCTATGGGCTTGTGCCCCTGTGCCCCCTATGGGCGCATGACCCTGTGCCCCCTATGGGCTTGTGCCCCTGTGCCCCCTATGGGTTTGTGCCCCTGTGCCCCCTATGGGCTTGTGCCCCTGTGCCCCCTATGGGCGTGTGCCCCTGTGCCCCCTATGGGCTTGTGCCCCTGTGCCCCCTATGGGCTTGTGCCCCTGTGCCCCCTATGGGCGCGTGCCCCTGTGCCCCCTATGGGCTTCTGCCCCTGTGCCCCCTATGGGCTTGTGCCCCTGTGCCCCCTATGGGCGTGTGCCCCTGTGCCCCCTATGGGCGTGTGCCCCTGTGCCCCCTATGGGCGTGTGCCCCTGTGCCCCCTATGGGCTTGTGCCCCTGTGCCCCCTATGGGCGTGTGCCCCTGTGCCCCCTATGGGCGTGTGCCCCTGTGCCCCCTATGGGCTTGTGCCCCTGTGCCCCCTATGGGCTTGATGCCTCTGTCTGCATTTCTTAATGACCAAGATGAAAACTAGGCCAAATCAGGAAGTTCAGCACCCCTTTTAAGTGGTCCAGCATGCTCTTTGTTTGTTTTAGTGTATACATGTGATGCCCCTTAAATTGATTCAGTTGCACAGTGTGTTTTGGCCTGTCGCTCCTTGGAGACCTGCTTCATTTGTGTCCTTTTTTTATCAAGATGTTTGAATATTAACAAGGGCCATTTCTCCGGTCATAACGAGCAGCAATATATATCCACACATCTGCACATTTCCATATTACTCTGTAATTCTGGTTTCATGCTGCTCTCCTCTCTTAATTTTACACGTGTGCCATGAGATCGCTCATTAGCATATGCATTAAAGGTCCTCTGTGTGGAATGTCTCCCCTTTCTGTATTCAGATGTATGTTTACTGATCATTTGCATAGAGTGTAAACAACATTAGCGCGATGGTCTGTTGTTCTGGATTGGGTTGATAGTACATGTGGCGGATGGCAGGCACTGAAGACTGAGATGTTTATCTCTCCCAGTGAGGTAGTGCCATGCCATTTTCACCACTGGTAACTTAACAGCTTGATGCTTGCACTCTGAGAGACAGAATGCCCTATCTTTGATGAGAACCAAATCCCTGACAGGTGCTTAAACAGTGCAGTTAATATGCACTGAATGTATCCCTGCAGCACTAAACCTAAATATTTATCTTAACCGATAAAGGGAATTACTTCTTGATTGCTTGGAGGAACACTGATGCATCTGGTAGATACTGTGCAGCTTTTGGAAAAAAGTAATCCGTTTGGGATTTTTATTTTTGGCCGAACCATAGCTGGGAGCAATGAATAATCATCTACAGTGGTTCTTATCATGCTTGGCAACATTTGTTCTCCTACAAGCCCAAATGTGTTTTACAATACACAGACCTGCGAGGATTAGATATGCAACAGCTGCTTCTGCATGAACAGAACTGTCTAGCATGCCCACACAAATGTGGAGCTCATGTGTGAACGCAGACAGTGTACAGTTGTATTTCTATGTTGCTGAAACTTTGACCTATTTACCTTACCTCCAAGGATTACAGTGTGCCAATGGCCTGTCTTGGCAGTGTCCTTCAGAAGAACTGATATTCGCATTGAATCCTCACACTCGGCATTTGCAGAAAACACAGGACGTTTCTGTTTTACATTGAACAGTGACATGGGTCGGTATGATCAACCTAGCTGCCTGACCTGGGTGCTCATACTCCAGACACGGGGCCTCTCCTGGTAAAAAATGGTCCTCATTTCAGTAGACACAGAACTGTGTCCGCTCCTCTGGATCTGGGGCCCTATTTCATTTCATGGTGCATCGCCCCTGTGTGTGATTATGCTGCACTTTCAGGTGCACAGGAGGGAAATGTTTTGTGAAACTGATGTCCCTGTCAGGGATGTGTTGCTCTCCCCTTCTCCGTTGTGGAGACTGTCACCCTACTGGTGAATTACCATTTCGATGTGAGGAGAGTAGCACCCTGCCCCCGCCCTCACCCGTCAAACCCCCCTCCCCCACCTCGCCACTCCAGGCAGCGAATGAAAGAGCTGGCTGGATGTTACTAAGAAGCCACGCTCCTGGCTTAATTTACATTGGTTGAAAGAGAATCAGATGGTTTAGCACCTCGGCAGTGGTGGTTAATGGCAGCATCGGCAGTGTCATCCCACTCCCACGCCCACACACTGCTGAACGCAGATGTCATCTGATCACGGGGAAATAGAGATCACCACATAGGAAGGTGTTGATTGCTGTCACACAAATGAAGAAAATGCTGATAGAAATGTCAAAACAGTCTTTTCTGTCTCAATTGTTCCTGTAAGCCCAAAAAAAGAGCAAGCTTTCAAAAAATGATGACATCATTGTTTTTTGGAGCTATTTGTGTGTGCACTATGTCATCACACACAGCCTTTAATCTGCAACAGTTTGATGGAAACACATCTCTGGTGGGAAATTGCGCAAATTGTTTTTAAGCAGATTTTTGAACATACCCAAATTTGAAAATCTATCGGCAATTGGATGGAAACCTAGCTAGTGATGTCTGTGCAATTATTTACAACCTCTGTGTGGAAAGTCTCTTGGCACATAAAGCACAGACAAGTGTGATAGAATACTGTGGTGTTATCATCATTAGCAGTTGGTTTTGGTATACTGTGTACCAACACACATCAGAGAAAGTAAAGAAGTAGTATTAAGTAATCTACAGCAATGTCTAAGCTCTGTAAAGTGACCTATGCTCCATTGCAGAAGGAGGAGAGAAGAGAAAGAAGGGAGAGAGAGAGCGAGACAGAGAGAGGTACTGACCCTGCATGCCTGTGTGAGTACTGTATGTTTTGGCAGGGCGTCTTGGAGCGTGGGGATTCACCTCTGGGTGTACAGCTCTAGAATAGACCATAGGTGGTGCTTAGTACACTGGAATCCTTTATGGCATCAGGGACATCTGATTCTCCTGATTCTCCTTGATTACCTGATTCTCCCACTACCAGAGCCACTGAATTAAATCCTCTCTCTCTCTCTCTCTCTCTCTCTCTCTCTCTCTCTCTCTCTCTCTCTCTCTCTCTCTCTCTCTCTCTCTCTCTCTCTCTCTCTCTCTCTCTCTCCTCTCTCTCTCTCTCTCTCTCTCTCTCTCTCTCTCTCTCTCTCTCTCTCTCTCTCTCTCTCTCTCTCTCTCTCTCTCTCTCTCTCTCTCTCTCTCTCTCTCTCTCTCTCTCTCTCTCTCTCTCTCTCTCTCTCTCTCTCTCTCTCTCTCTCTCTCTCTCTCTCTCTCTCTCTACTGGAATGGAAAACATATGTTTACATTGCCAAAGCAAGTGAAATAGATAATAAACAAAAGTGAAATAAACAATACAATTTTTTTTAAACGTAAACATTACACTCACAAAAGTTCCAAAAGAATAAAGACATTTCAAATGTCATATTATGTGCAAATATTTAAAGTACAAAAGTGAAAATAAAAAACATAAGTTGTATTTGCAATAGTGTTTGTTCTTCACTGGTTGCCCCTTTCTTGTGGCAACAGGTCACAAATCTTGCTGCTGTCAAAATTGGGTTGGTTTTTCAAATTCTTGGTGTAATCTGAGGGAAATATGTATCTCTTTCCACATCATTTTGTGGGCAGTGTGAAAATAGCCTATCTTCTCTTGAGCGCCAGGTCTGTCTACTGTGGCCTCGCTCAATAGCAAGGCTATGCTCACTGAGTCTGTACATAGTCAAAGCTTTCCTTAAGTTTGGGTCAGTCACAGTGGTCAGGTATTCTGCCAGTGTACTCTCTGTTTAGATCCAAATATTATTCTAGTTTGCTCAGTTTTTAAAATAATTATTTCCAGTGTGTAAGTAATTATCTTTTTGTTTTCTCATGATTTGGTTGGGTCTAATTGTGTTACTGTCCTGGGGCTCAGTGGGGTCTGTCTGTGTTTGTGAACAGAGCCCCAGGGCCAGCTTGCTTAGGGGACTCTTCTCCGGGTTCATCGCTTTGTTATGGAAGGTATGGGAATTGTTTCATTTTAGGTGGTTGTAGAATTTAACGTCTCTTTTCTGGATTTTGATCATTAGCGGGTATCGGCCTGATTCTGCTCTGCATGCATTATTTGGTGTTTTATGTTGTACGTCTCTCTCTATCTTTCTTTCTTTCTTTCTTTCTCTCTCTCTCTTTCTCTCTCTCTCCTCTCGTTCTCTCTCCTCTCTCTTCTCTATCTCTCTTCTCTCTCTTCTCTCTCATCTTTCTCTTTCACTCTCTCTTTCTCTCTCTGATGACAATAACAATTTGTCTGCTGTGTTAATGAATAGGGTCTTGGATTACAAATAGGGTCTTGGACCTACGAGGAGATTTCAACTAACTTGTTCCTGTCAGAGTCGTCCAATGTAAGGTCATCAAACAGATCAGGAGATCTGCTTAATCCGCGCTCCAGGTCGAACCGGATTCCCTTGGTGCAAAACAATGAGCGCCTAGATTCTCCAGTCCTAGCAACAGATAAACAATGCAAGGAAGCAAAAGGAGCTGAGAAGCTGTTCGGAGACCTCGGCTGTTTCTGTTGGAATATTGTGGAATCTAATGTCGTACGACAAGCCGGTTTTATCTGGCCTGCTTTAAAACAAGATGCTCGGAGCCATACAGAAGAAAAAATACAAATCTGTGCTAATTGCTAAAGAGAAAAGGAGACGAGGGCCAGTTAATCAAGAACGCTGCTTAAAGCAATGCCAAAAAACCTCCACACCTCCTGACCTGAACAAACTGAGCACGCCACTATGCCTCTGGCTTTCCACAGAAACTCAGCTGGGCTTTAAGGATTGCTCTTAAGCCTGACATGTTTGGCAGCTATACAACGTAAATGTGACAACACTCATTTTAGACATCTGCTTGCATTCATATACGGAAGGTGGTGCGGATGGACCAGTACATCACTGGGGCCGAGCTCCCAGCCACCGAGGACATCTATGCCAGGCGGTGTCTGAGGAAGGCCCCAAAAATTGGTAAGTACTTTGGACCAACCACTCCGAGACAGCTTTTGTCTCCAAGCAGTAAAGCCTGCTGAATAGCTAATCAATGGATACCCACCACGGACTACTGTACATGTATATGCACTGACTCTATCTGTCCTGACTATCTGTACTGACTCTATCTGTACTGACTCTATCTGTACTGACTCTATCTGTACTGACTCTATCTGTACTGACTATATCTGTACTGATTATATCTGTACTGACTATATGTACTGACTATCTGTACTGACTCTATCTGTACTGACTCTATCTGTACTGACTCTATCTGTACTGACTACCTGTACCTACTCTATCTGTACTGAATGTCTGTACTGACTATCTGTACTGACTATCTGTACTGACTATCTGTACTGACTATCTGTACTGCATATATCTGCACTGACTCTATGCACATTCATAGGTCTCTATCCGCGCACTCACACACACTTGCACTGTCAGTCTCTCACACACACACACACACACACACACACACACACACACACACACACACACACACACACACACACACACACACACACACACACACACACACACACACACACACACACACACACACACACACACACACATACTGATGCCACTCACACTTGCACATTCAAACACACACACACACAATCAGACATACACACACTCTCCCCATTTACGATGCTGCTACTATTTATGATTATTTATGCTGCTGCCCAGTCACTTTTTTATCACTTTTCATACCTAGCTCATCTTCCACTGTATCCCTGGACATTGATATGGTACTGGTACTGGTACTGGTACTGATACTGGCCTTATATACTGTATAGTTTACATTCTTAAGTGTTTTATTTCTCATGTGTTATAATATTTCTTGTTTCTGTGCTTTATTTTTTAAGACCCAATTTTTTGTTGCCGTACCTTTCATATTGAACTCTGCATTGCTTGTATGTATGCATTTTGCTGGATTGTTTACTCTTGTTGCATTCTGTGCATGTGACGTATACACTTTGATTTGATATCCTTTTCTGTGTTCTGTGTTCTCTTTCATTTGGATCTGAAGGAGAAGGTAAGTCCCACAGGGAGACATTTCTGAGTTGTCTGAAGAACGCTGCACATCTCTGGTAAGTTAATTGGACATTTACCATCCCAGAGATCCCATATGACGTGTATAGCCATTGATTAGCAGTTGGCAGCACACACGCGATAGCAGCACCCCAGGGTTTAGTCCACTTGTAGTGAAAAATATGGACGGTAAAAAAAAAAAAATCCATGCTGATTGATAAAGAAAATGAACAAGATATACATTTAGCTACGTCACAATCTACATCTGCTGCTTATGGAGACTATAGAGTAAAAATCCTTATGGCTAAGTATCTGTGCTCTTTGTGTTCAACGATGGGGGACGGTAACACAAAGGAACACCTTTTCAAAAATGTCAGGCGACGGGTTTTCAGAAAATATCCCATCTCCCAATCAATAAAGCTACCTTTGACAATGGTGCATATTGTCGCCGTGACATTTAGTCACCCTTCTGTTTCTCACCGAGCGACACGCTGAAGAGGAATACAACAAGGAGATTTAATATGTGATCGATTGGTACACTCGAATGATACATTTGCTGGCATAATGAATGCTGATGGATGAAAACGAACACCTAGCTTCATGGGGAATTTGTATTCTGGACAGTGTATCCCTAATAGCTGTGTGGATGATGTTTCATTACTGTTTTCCGCTCCAGTGTTTTCTCTATACAATCAAAAAAAGAAAACACTGTACACATGATTGAATCAAGGATGTAACATCAACCCCGACCCTCTGTGTATTTAGGATGAGCAATATGTGTGCATGTATTGTTATGTATGTGTGGATGTTTTTATATGATTACATGCGTATACACTGTTTTTATATGATTACATGCGTATACACTGTTTTTATTTGATTACATATGTATACACTGTTTTTATATGATTACATATGTATACACTGTTTTTCCAGGCAGCCTATATGTGGGATCTGCTCATGGTTTGGTTGACAATATTTGTTATGTAAGTGCTGTACTGCAAATGAGGTTGGTTTCAAGCACAGCCTGTCTGTGTGGACTACGGCTTGTCTGTTTTATATTTTTTGTGTATATATAGTCTGTCTTGACTTGTGTGTATGTAATATGAATGTGGCGTGTGTCTGCATTGAGTGCGTACACAATATTTGTTGCCATCTGTGTTTGTTGTTTGTATCAATACACTGTTATTCTGCAGTCTGGTCCTTTCCAATTGTCAGTTGTAGTCAAGGCTTGTGTCTGGGCCAGCTTAGAGCAGCCCTTGTGACTGACATCTCTAAAGCCTGGTGTTTAGACATCTCTCCCTGTGTTTCTCTTTTGATCAGCGTCTGCCATTCTTACTGATTTTCCAAATCACTGGTGCTTGTCAAAGAATTAATTACCTGGATCGGTGCTCGACTGACTCCAAGCACCAGCTGCGGGTTCACCGGAGAGCACCTCGGCATTCTCCCAGCATTCCCGGCTAATCACCCACAATCCATTTCAAAGTCAACCTGATTGGTCCAGCTACCCGGAGAATAATGTGGAATTAGGCTGCATCCCGACAGTAACGGTTTTAGATTTGCATACTGGCAGTGTACAGCAGATTACCTTCACCGCTCGCCGCTCGGCATGGTGGGAGGTGAATATTAGCATCAGCGCCAGTGTTAATGACAGTTGCCTCGTACAGCTTATTAGATAAGTAATGATGTAAAGCATTCTGCTAAGCGCATATCCTCCCTGCGTTATTATTTAATCTGCTCCACAATGTGTTCATTACGGGCCGGAGATGGAAATCCAGAGGCATGGCTTTTCAAAAAGAGGAGAAATAGAGTGGTTTTAATGGGGAAATAGGTGGCCTTTACTGAACAGTGGACACCGGGGCTCTCTCTGTGAAGAAAAAAACACATTTCCTTGACATTTACCTGTAACAAAGCTTCCGCCAAATCCTGACTCTACCATAACCATGATGCAACAGGAAACAGGATTCGTCAGACCAGGCAATGTTTTTCCATTCCTCAATTGTTCAGTGTTGGTGATCACGTGCCCACTGGAGCTGCTTCTTCTTGTTTTTAGCTGATAGGAGTGGAACCCGGTGTTGGTCGTCTGGTGCAATAGCCCATCTGTGACAAGGATTGATGAGTTGTGCGTTCCGAGATGCCATTCTGCACACCACTGTTGTAATGCGCCATTATATATCTGTTTGTGGCCCAACTGTTAGCTTACACAATTCTTGCCATTCTCCTTCAACGTCTCTCATCAACGAGCTTACATCTCTCAGGACCGCCTCTGACTGGATGTTTTTTGTTTGTCGCACCATTCTTGGGAAACCATAGACACTGTCGTGTATGAAAATCCCAAGAGGCCGATTCTGAGATACTGGATCCGGCCTGCCTGGCACCAACTATCATACCATGTTCAAAGTTGCTCGGGTCACTCGATTTTCCCATTCTATCGTTAAATCGTACAGTAACTGAATGCCTCGATGCCTGTCTGTCTGCTTTACATATCAATCCACGGCCACGTGACTCACTGTCTGAAGGAGTGATCCATTTTCGTGAACGGGGTGGTGTACCCAATAAACTGTCCGGTGACTGTATGTCACATCAACACAGACACACAGAGAGAAATACGGTTAACGTAATTATAGAGTATTTTGTCCTTTGTTGTCCTTTTGCTTCTGCTAAAAATACCTCCCATTGGCTGCAGTGTTACGTCACCCCACCTCATCTCCAAGCACTAACTGACCTCTGTATCACAGACACACTGTGAAGAGAGCACCACAGAGCAGAGCAGAGCAGACAGTCAAAGAAACAGGCAGACAATACCAATCACAAACACAGCCCAGTATAGGTAAATATAGACACATTCTGTCATAGAACACTGTCTACATCACATGTAGGACATAGCTGACGGACCATGCACACTTTACTGTATGTAACAGTAGACAGTCTATTTCATATATCTCTGAGAAGTCAAACCACAGCAGACTCACCTCAGCAGAGCTGCCGTCTGGTCTGTCAAGCGCTCTCACACATTTATGATCATACAGCTACGCACGCACGCACACTGGACACACACAGACAGACAGACAGACAGACAGACAGACAGACAGACAGACAGACAGACAGACAGACAGACAGACAGAGAAAGAAAGTGTCCAACAGTGCAGCTCACAGTCAGACCACAGCGCAGAGACAGCTTGTACCCTGTTGTCCCCGCAACCCTGACCCAGATAGCCCAGTTAGTATCAGACACCAACACTCCTGAGACATCATAAAACCACTTGAACAGAATGACAGGTCTCCTACAGTATATCACTATGTTATACAGTACATGGCTCTACACAGTTCACTCACTGGGAGTCATTGCATTGTTTTCCCCCTTAGCCTTCAGCAAAATGTTAAATGGCAGTCGTTCTATTTTATCAAGTTGTCATTCAGGTGTTTTTTTTAAGGCTGTCCGACTTCACATGGGCAGTATTCCAAGAATAGAATGTGTGAGAACTTCATTGTATAATACCTCAGAGAGTTGAAGCACCGTTCTCTGGATGACAGCACATTGGTTTCACATTTCAACAAGGACGGTTTTCTTGATAGATGATATATGAAATAAACATGTATTATTTACTATCCCTCAGAGTGGGGGCCTCCAAAAATTGCATGAGGTGAAATGGGGTTCATTTACATTTTACATTTAAGGGTTCACAGTGACATATATCAAAATAGTGTGATTGGTGACATCTTTCAAGTCATTGGATGAAAGACTTTGTGATTTACATGTTATATTTTATTAAAATAAGTGGGGCCTTATCATTAGTTTCCTGATTCTTTACTGGTGTATTGATTTATACCCTGACATTGTTGAATATTCGTTTCTGATAGGCTTGAAGGGCATTCTAGAGTGTCCATTAGTTCCCATTAATGCACAGTATATCAGCACGGTAGATTCCAATGGCTATAGAGGGTTGCCAGTCAACGTATGATGCCTCCTGGCGGCCATGTTGGAAGATCACTGCATCAATTCTTTCAACAAAACAGCTGAGTGGCTACCCCAAGTACATTAAAACAGTGCCTAAAACTAGTTGATTCATCATGACGGTCAATTTCTGTGCAGTATTTGGCTGCTCTAACAAGGCAGGAAAGACAACAGGATAGATTCTTTTTTGGGACAGATTACCCACAATCATGAAACACCAAGGAAATAAGACTCAAGAACTGTCAGAAAAGTGAAGACGTCAAGACCTGAACCCACTGTTTTCCAGTTTAGCTTAGCTATTATGCTAACCAGGTGTTAACAACAAGACTAAGTTAGCCAACATTAGCTAGCTAGATAGCTTGTAGTCTAGCTATTACCATGTCCCTTACATAGGCGGCGCGTGAGTTTCAAGTTTTGGGGAAGCGATTTCTCACCATAAAAATGCACCTTTATAACAAAGGATTGCATGCATCTATCATTGGATTTGCAGACTAATGTAAGCTTACTATTCCTAATGTGATGAGCAGATTGTGTTGACTATTGGTTGTTACAGACCAACAGTAGATTTAATCTTTATATGACACTAAAACACCTGAATGAAGTAAACTCAACCGAACAGTCAGGAGCCCTGATGGAACAGGTGAGCTGAAGAAGTGATATTCTAACGTCAGGTGTGCTTTTCATTTGTTTATGTACTGTACATGTAGATTCTCCGGCTGACCTCTATCAAGACACCCATGTCGACTGGATTCCCACTGTGACGATGAGCAATGCTGCAGCAGCATCAGTTTCTCCTTTACCATGTTGTCCTTTCCCAGATATGAAAGGAGACATCCCTCAGTTATACAAGATGGTTGACATATGCTGTGCTTTGGTCAATCTGAATGATTATGTTGTGCCGTTTGAGTAGGGAGCACTTTCACCTTGTTGTCATGACAAAGGTACCCCCCTAAATCGTATGAATATATAAAATGTAATTTGGAAAAACATGTAAACTACTATTACATTTACATTTACATTTAAGTCATTTAGCAGACGCTCTTATCCAGAGCGACTTACAAATTGGAAATTGTTTATGATATTGTAAACAGACTATACTTCAGTAATAGGCTATATTGTTGTACGGGTGAAATTAAAAGTGTTTTGTGTGTCATCTCTGCTTTGCCTTGCCCCATTGAAAAAAATGTTTTTCCTAGAGCCTAACTATGATTTATTTTACAATTTAAACACATTTAGCATAGACAATGTCATTGTTGTGGTAGTCTTAGGCAAACCATCTTCATTATCACAGCGGCAGCGGCAAGTGCCATTCAGACCTGGGAGTAAAATATCTGACAATGAACTTGGTAGTAGTAGTAGTATGTATGTTTTAAGCTAAGGACCCCATCATCCTGTTTCCAGACATTTCACTACCTAGAATACAATGGTTGGATTTGCATTAAACAATGTAGTGTCAGTACAAGGCATGTACAAAATCTAGTGTAATGATTAGCTTCATATACACTATTTACTGGTATAGTTTTTAAATTGAGAACATATCAACAATATGTTATTAATATGCACAATTTCAAAGGGTGAGTTGCAAATGCCCATAAGTCAAATGCCATCATACTGCAGGCCAGTGGTTCACAACTCCGGTCCTAGAGTATCCCCAACATTACACATTTTTCTTGTAGCTCCGGACAAGCTCGCCTGACAAGCACAACTAATCATCAGGCCCTCAATGAGTTGAATCAGGTATGTTTGTCCAGGGCTACAACAAAAAGGTGTGCTGTCGGGGGTACTTCAGGACTGGAGTTGGGAACCACTGCAGTAGGCCTATGGCTGTAATGGCATTGCATGCCATTATCAACTGCAAACTGGGTTCACATGGCTGATATCCTGAAAAGAAGTGACAATCAAATACAACTAAGTGGAGAGCTTACATCTGAACAATAATGTTTTTTTTTTTTACTACAACACAGAAACACAGACAGATACAGAGACCCTTCACCTCTTTATTGCAGGATCGTGATGATCAACATTGACACTATTTAATCTTGAATAATAGTTTCAAGTTAAAAAATAAACAAGTTTAAACACTTCACTTCAAAGAATTAACACTATTTCATATTTCAAAGTGTACAAGTAAGCTAACACATATGTAAAGGTTAGACATCTTAGTAACAAGTAGGCTAACAATCTCTCCCTCAATTTGAGCAAGACTAAGGAGCTGATTGTGGACTACAGGAAAAGGCGGGCCAAACAGGCCCCCATTGTCACGCCCTGGCCTTAGTATTATTTGTTTTCTTTATTATTTTAGTTAGGTCAGGGTGTGACATGGGGTATGTGTGTGTTTGGGGGTATTTATATGGTAGAGGTGGTGTTGGTGGTAGTGTATGGGTTTGTGTTGAGTGTATGTATCTAGCTGTGTCTATGGGTGTGTAGTTTTCTAGGAAAGTCTATGGTTGCCTGAATGGGTTCTCAATTAGAGACAGCTGGTTTCGGTTGTCTCTAATTGGGAACCATATTTAAGGCTGCCATAGGCTTTAGCTGTTTGTGGGTCATTGTATATGTATATGTCGACGTAAGTAGTTTGTGTGTGCACTTACGTTTGAAGTTTCACGATCGTTTGTTGTTTTTGTTAGTGTTGTTTAAGTGTTTCGTGATCATCTTCGTCGTTGTAAATAAAGAAGATGTATTCATATCATGTTGCGCCTTGGTCCTCTCATTCATGTCAACACGATCGTGACACCCATTAACATCGACGGGGCTGTAGTGGAGCGGGTCGAGAGTTTCAAGTTCCTTGGTGTCCACATCAGCAACAAACTATCATGTTCCAAACACACCAAGACAGCTGTGAAGAGGGCACAACAAAATATTTTCCCCTCAGGAGACTGAAAAGATTTATCATGGGTCCCCAGATCCTCAAAAGGTTCTACAGCTGCACCATCGAGAGCATCCTGACCGGTTGCATCACCACCTGGCATGGCAACTGCTCTGCATTAGACCGTAAGGTGCTACAGAGGGTAGTGTGAACGGCCCAGTACAAGCTTCCTGCCATCCAGGACCTATATAATAGGCAGTGTCAGAGGAAACCCAGAAAATTGTCAGAGACTCCAGTCACCCAAGTTATAGACTGTTTTCTCTGCTACCGCACGACAAGCGGTACCGGGGCACACGGCTGCTACTGTTTGGTTGTTACCTATGCATAGTCACTTCGCCCCCACCTACATGTACAGATTACCTCAACTAGCCTGTACCTCTGCACACTGACTCGGTACCGTTGCCCCCTGTATATAGCCTCGTTATTGTTATTCTTAGTGTTACTTTTTAGTATTACTTTTCATTTTGGTAAATATTTTCTTCTTCTTGAACTGCACTGTTGGTTAAGGGCTTGTAAGTAAGCATTTCCACGGTAAAGTCTACACTTGTTGTATTCTGCGTATGTGGCAAATAAAGTTTTTTTTTATAGTCCTTACCAGAGGTGGCCAATCTTGCTCTGCTCATCCCTGATCTACTGGGTGAGCAGACTTCTACTTCAGCCCAGCAATAGCACACTTAATTATCAACTCATTAGGTTTGAAAAATTGAATTAGGTTTGTTATTGCTGGGCTGAAACAGAACCTTCCACAGCCAGCAGGGTTGGCCTGCTCCAGTTATAATAGGTTTATACATTGTGTGTGACTTTAAAACTGTATTTGTGCTTACAAAATATGCTAACATAGGTACACATATAACCCATTGTATACAAGGATGTGCCTTTGTTCTCTTATGACATTTATTCTGACCTTTTCTTCTAGAGACAGTGTTTCACAGCTCTCTGTATCTGAGGACAGAAAACATCACAAAGAAACAGGCTTCATTAGACTCAAATTAGACAGCACTGAATATTATGCTGCTATATCTCTCTGTCCTCAGTTTTTCTCGCTAGGGACTGGAACTGGACAATCTTTTCACAATGTCCTCCCACAAATGTACCTGCCTTATCCAGAGTAGCCTACTCTCTGTTATCTGACAGCTGGAACTGCTAGCTAATCATTTCACCCTCTACCATGGCTGTTAGCTAGCTACAGTACCCAGCTACAAATGTATTTCGTGTTGCAACAGTAAATGCATCAAGATAGCTAGCTAACTAGCTAATAAGAAGTTAGCAAACTGGATATTTAATTCACTTAGCTAGCTCTACAGTATGTTAAGTTATCTAGCTAGCTAACATGACTTCAGCATCTCATTTGAGTTAGCCTGAACACTAAGTTCCTGTAGGAAGATAGCTATTTAGCTAAAGTCTAATAATCTTTTTTTTAATCATTTTCAAAATATATTTACTTACTTGAATAGGTTATCCCACTGCCTCTGTTTTATGGGTCCTTAGAAAAACAAAATAATGTGTAATCTTCCCGGTGGTAGCAAAACACAGCCAGCCATGTGGACGATTGGAGGACTTCCACCACGACTGGCCTTCCAACATGGTGCCTGGTGTGGTTGCTAGGTTATTTGTGATGCAACTGCAGGCCCTCTATAGTTCATTCTTACATGTTCTGTTTGCAAAAGTCAAATTAAAAACATTATTGGCATTGTTGAATTCGATTTTCATAATAGCAAGCTTGGACTGATGGTTTGGTTAGGTAAACTAGCAAGTTTGTATGTTAGGTTAAAAAGGCAACTACTGAAGCGATCTAATAACTTGCTAGCTACTTCAGTGGATGTTGAACACATTTCTACCTGCAAATGAACACATTTATAGGGACAAATTTGTTATAAAAGGGATGATCAGCTCAGCATGCCAGTAGCATACCAACCTGCATCCCACTGCTAGCTTTCCTCTGAAACGTGGTGTGTTCCCAGTTTGGGAATACCTGATCTATGTTATTTAGTAAGCCATCTGAGATATAGCATGCAACATATTAAATCTTTTTTTTTGTCCCAAGTCGATGTCGATGAAAAGTTGATGAAATTGGAATTTTGACAACTTCTGACCTAGAGCTTTTGAGTACTTAAAGTCCTATAGTGCAGTATGTTCTGGGTTGCATTCTGGGCTGAAAATCAATATGATCCTAAGGCAAATTTTTCTCTCCAATACCATTTTACGGATGTATTTTGTCACAAGCCGGCTCATAGCCTGTGACAAATGAGAGGACACGAACAACAGGTATAGGCCAATTCAAAAGTGTTCTTTATTATTAAGCAAACTATTAACTTAAACTAAGAAATAGGAATGAGGTGTGGATGTATCATAATGTAAGGTGTATGTAAAGTGCATGGGTGCATGAATATGTGTGTGTGAACATGACTGAGTGAAAACTATGCAAAACTAAAAAGGAACAAACAAATCATGAGCATACCTGGAGGAGCAGAGAGAGAGAGAGAGCAAGAGTGATTAGTGACAGCTTTATACCCTGAGCCCAGGTGGCTCCAATCACTAACGACCCTCCTCTGCCTGCAGGAGGAACCGCCCCCTGCACTGCAGAGGAGGAGCCGTGACACCCCCCTCCTTAAAATGAGGGTCCCACCCTCAACCCAACTTCCTCCAACATAATCAAAATAATTCAAATTTCCCCAAAAACAAATAAACAAAAAAAAACAATCCCGGCTCCTAGCAGTAGCCCCGTGTCCCCCAGCCGACTGTCCGTCCCTCAAACTCGGCAGCCCTGGTACCTGGGGAGCAATTTAAGAGGAAAGAGGCACAGACAGCCCGTAGGGGTCAACAGAGAAAAGGTACAAGCTAGGTTAAAGGAGCACGGGACAGAGCATCAGCAATGATATTATCCTTACCCTTAATGTGCCTAATATCAAGGTTGAATGGTTGCAAGAACAAAGCCCAACGCATCAGGCGCTGGTTGGGGTTTTGCAGGGACCTCAGAAAAACCAGTGGGTTGTGGTCAGTGAACACAGTTAAAAGGGGTCAAACCAGAACCAACATAGACCTCGAAGTGCTGTAAAGCCCAAATGAGACCTAAAGCCTCCTTTTCAATTACAGAATAGTTTTTCTGATACTTATTAAATTTTCGGGAGAAGAAACTGACTGGACACTCAACCTTGTTGTCATTCTCCTGGAGAAGCACAGCCCCAGCACCGATTTGACTGGCGTCTACCTGCAATTTGAAAGGTTTCCCAAAATTTGGTGCTGCCAACACAGGTGCCAAACACAAAAGAGCCTTAACTGCATCAAATGCCTCTTGACACTGGGTGGACCAGATAAATTCAGCCTTGGCCTTCAACAGATTGGTCAGTGGGGACACTACTACCGAAAAGTTTTTACAAAAAGCACGGTAGTACCCCGCCATTCCCAGGAAGCGCATCAGTTCTTTCTTTGTAGAGGGCTGTGGGAACTGCTTCACAGCCTGAACCTTGGCTTCTACGGGACAGACAAATCCCTGACCAACAACCTTGCCTAGGTATGTGACTGTAGCTTTGGCAAACTCACATTTTGCCAAATCAATACCTGTGTCCAACATAGACTGCATCTCTGTTTCCAGTTTTAGTCTCTTCTCCTCAGATACACGATAAAATCTGTGTTTGATAGGCTTAGCATCTCCGATGTCTATATCATGTTCAATTAAGTGGGTTTGTGATGGAGTGTCAGAAAACAAAACAGGGTAGTTTCTAATAAGAGCTACCAATTCATCACGTTTCTCAGAGTCTAAATGATCTACCAAAACCCCAAGGTTTTGCAAAGTCTGAGAGTTTTTCAACCGACCTTGCAAGACCTGGTTTGGCTTACTTGTACACTGACACGTATGACAAGTTTTAATAAACTGAGATACATCCCGCTTTAAACGTGGCCAGAAAAAATAACGAAGTATACGATCATACGTTTTACGAACACCCATATGACCTGCCACATCACCATGTGAAGTTTGCAACACTTTATTTCGCAAAGTAGTAGGTACAACTATTTGAAAGACTGGTTCTCCTACACCCTTATCATAGTGTGGAACCCATTTCCTGACCAACAGCCCATCAAGAAGAAAATAACACTGAGCACTATTCCTCACCACTGAATCAGGAACCACTTTATCAAACAGATCAGCCAAAGTAGTATCGGCTTTTTGCTCAGCCATCAATGAATCTCTAGAACTAGTCAACTGTTCTGTCTGGAGTTTGATTGGCAACTCAAGACTTTCTGGCTTACTCTCAATCTCCTTACGAGAGGCTGCGCGGGTAACCGCACAAACTGGAAATATCTCAGGAGACACACAGTTCTGATCCGGAGATTCCCTTACAGGGGACACTGAAGGTTGCTTCTTACAGATGTTTAATTTGCCATCTGCCCACACCTTACTACCTGCCAAGTCATTCCCCAAAATCATGTGCACTCCCTCTACTGGCAACTGAGGTCTAACCCCAACATCTACATCACCCTCTACCAGACCACATTTTAGGGTAACTTCATGTAAAGGACAAGAGAATGGAACTAAACCCATACCACATACCATTACACAACGGCCAGTATCAGACTCTTTAGAGAACGGCAAAACAGATTCCAGAATAAAAGAATCTAAAGCTCCAGTGTCTCTTAGGATCTTGATTTTAACATTCTGGTTGCTATCTACCAGGGACACTACACCATCTGAAATAAAGGCTGAAAAATCACAGCGGGAAAACTGAGAATCAAACTCAACTAGTGGCTGAAACAGCTCACCCTGGTGGTCAGAGGCTGTAACAGGACTTGCCATCACAGCAGGTTTAACTTGAACTGACTGTTTTGATTTAAGCAGAGGACAATTTTTCTTCCAATGTCCTTCAACTAAGCAGTAGCGACAGGTATTAGCATTAACCGGTGCTTTAAGTCCTCCAGACTTAAACTTCTGCCGAGGCCTTTGGAAAGATGCCCCCCAAAAAGGTGACCTACTATTCCTAGGAGTAAAGTTATTCTTATGGTACATATCACTGTTTGACTCAAAATGGCTTTTATGTGTTAGCCTGTACTCATCTGCAAGGATTGCTGCATCACTTGGAGACTTAACTTTACGTTCATTCATGTATGTAGCAACCTGGTCAGGAACAGAATTTTTGAACTGTTCTAACACAATCAAATTAGACAGACCCTCAAAAGTACTAACTTCAGAAGCTGTACACCAACGATTAAATGCAGAAGTTAAATCACAAACAAACTCAGAATAGGTTTGTGAATCTAACTTTTTCCTGTAACGAAAACGTTGACGATATGCCTCTGGCACAAGCTCGTAGACCTTCAGAACTGCTGATTTAACTTTAGCATAAACTTTACTGTCAGCTACACTCAGTGCTGCAAAAGCCTCACGTGCTTTACCTGTAAGTACACATTGCAACAACGTAGTCATGTCCAAATCTGACCAAGCTCTAGCTTCCGCAATACGCTCAAAAGTAAAGTATGTGTCTGGATCTGACTCATCAAATTTAGGCAACAAATGAAGATTCTGTGAAACATCAAACTGTGGTAGTCTTTCCGGTCTATTAGCATTTCTCAATCGCTCTATCTCTAATTGCATTTGCTCTAATTGCATTTGCAACAGTTCCCTCTGCTGCTCAAAAGTTAATGAAGGGCTAGCCTGAAAACTTGCACCCTCACTACTAGCAGACTGACCGCCAAAAACACCCATTTCCCTAAGACCCTGCTTTAACTTCTTGGAACTATAGGGGGTGCTGTTCCGCATTAGCATATTTGTGTCTCCAAATTAAACTGCCTCGTGCTAAATTCTTGATCGTACAATATGCATATTATTGTTATTATTGGATAGAAAACACCTTCTAGTTTCTATAGAAGTTGAAATTTTGTCTCTGAGTGGTACAGAACAATTTCTACAGCACTTTTCATGACAGGGTTCAGATTTCAAATTTTTTTACCTCTGATCTGGGGTCTGTTAAGGCGACAGTGAATGCTATGAAGAAACCGACACTGCCTACGTCTTCCTCTGGGTGTCTGTACGTCATCACGCTTTCAATGGAATCGATGGGATATTCACAGCCAGTATAAAAGACCAAAATGTATAGAGACCGCCCTTTCTCGTCGTGCGCCTGAAGCGTGAAGGGCATCGGACCTGCCTCGTTCCAAATCGTTTTCTAACCAGCAATATTTCTCCGGTCATGTTTTTACTCGTTTTAGGTGTTAAAAACATCATAATGTAGTTAATTTGAACCGTTTTATAGCAATTTATATCCGTTTAGTGCGATTTTGAGGAATTTATTTGTTGTGCACTCTGAAACTTTGGACACGTTTTGGGGTGTCGGTCGTTGGTGGTGGACATTTCGAAGGACAGAGGACATCTATCGACCAAAAGACGTTTATAACATAGAAAGGATACATTGCCCAAGAATCTGATGGAAGAACAGCTCAAAGTAAGCAATATTTAATATGATAAATCGTGTTTCTGTCGAAATATTTTAAACGCATATTTCGCCATTTTGTTTGGTATAGCTTCACTTGGCGAACCCTGTATTGAAAAGTAAGGATAATTTTAAAAATGTAAATCAGCGGTTGCATTAAGAACTAATTTGTCTTTCGATTCCTGTAAACCCTGTATTTTTTAGTCAAGTATATGATTAGCTATTAATTAAACTAGATCACTCTGAAAGATGGCGACCGACATTTTCAGGCTTGTTTTGCTACTATTTTCATTGTGTAACCACGGTTTTGTATGGCTAAATATGCACCTTTTCGAACAAACTGTATATGTATATTGTAAAATGATGTTACAGGAGTGTCATCGGAAGAATTCTGAGAAGGTTAGTGAAAAAATTTATATCTTTTGGCGATGTTGACTTTTATCGCTCACTTTGGCTAGAATCAATGCTGGGCTGCTATGTGCTATGTGCTATGCTAATATAACGATTTATTGTGTTTTCGCTGTAAGACACTTAGAAAATCTGAAATATTGTCTGTATTCACAGGATCTGTGTCTTTCGATTAGTGTATGCTGTGTATTTTTACGAAATGTTTGATGATTAGTAGTTAGGTAAACACGTTGCTCTAAGTAGTTTTTCTAGTCCATTTGTGACGGTGGGTGCAATTGTAAACTATGGCAGCTACCTGAAATATGCACATTTTTCTAACAAAACCTATCCCATACCATAAATATGTTATCAGACTGTCATCTGATGAGTTTTTTTCTTGGTTAGGGGCTATAAATATCTTAGTTTAGCCGAATTGGTGATAGCTACTGGTGTTGGTGGACAAATAAAAGATGGTGGATTATGCTAATGTGTTTTTAGCTAATAGATTTACATCTTTACATATTGTGTCTTCCCTGTAAAACATTTTAAAAATCTGAAATGGTGGCTTTATTCACAAGATCTGTATCTTTCATCTGGTGTCTTGGACTTGTGATTTAATGATATTTAGATGCTACTATCTACTTGTGAAGCTATGCTAGCTATGCTAAACAGTGTGTGGGGGGTGGGGGGTGCTCCCGGATCCGGGTTTCTGAGGCAGTAGAGGTTAACTTGGGTTAGTTTAGTTTAGTTTGCCAAATGTTTTTTTTTTGAGTGGATGTTTTGGTTGGGCCAAATTTTGTTTAAGAGAGAGTTGAGAGCCATGTGTTCTTTTGGTTCAGTTAGCTTGGTAGCTAAGCAATTCACTTTGTGTTTTTCTGGTTTTGTTCAGGTGGGAGTCCTCTCCTGTTCAGGCATATCAGCAAGTGTCAATAGGAGGCTTGTGGTGTTTTTGTTTTAGGTGGCAGTGAACGTGGGTAGAGCATCCCTTTCCCTTTTCCCCTACATCGGCTCGGGAGCACCTCCGTGGTTATGGGAGGGCCGCCAGTTTCTGGTTGTCTTTTCCACTCCACTGGTTTTGTGTGCATAAAACCCCACCACATGTGACTGCACGAAGACCAGGGCCAGTTAGTTAGTAGTTTTTGGAGGATAGTGGGGTGTGGCTCCTGTCCTTGAACCCAGACTGACAGCAGGTGAGTTGTGTGTTTTTTTTTGAGCATTTGTAATAGTTGTATTGGTTGAGGAAAATGTCTTCCATTTTGAGTAGTTTTGTTCAAGCTCCTTCAGAGGTAGCCTTAGAGTTGTGTACTAAGGAGCAGTTAATTGAAATTGCTGAACATTATCAGATTGAGATTGTTGATAAAAAAATTAAAGAGACTGTTAAAACTAGCTTAACTACTATCCCGGATGAGCCCCCACTTGTCACAAGCCGGCTCATAGCCTGTGACAAATGAGAGGACACGAACAACAGGTATAGGCCAATTCAAAAGTGTTCTTTATTATTAAGCAAACTATTAACTTAAACTAAGAAATAGGAATGAGGTGTGGATGTATCATAATGTAAGGTGTATGTAAAGTGCATGGGTGCATGAATATGTGTGTGTGAACATGACTGAGTGAAAACTATGCAAAACTAAAAAGGAACAAACAAATCATGAGCATACCTGGAGGAGCAGAGAGAGAGAGAGAGAGAGCAAGAGTGATTAGTGACAGCTTTATACCCTGAGCCCAGGTGGCTCCAATCACTAACGACCCTCCTCTGCCTGCAGGAGGAACCGCCCCCTGCACTGCAGAGGAGGAGCCGTGACAATTTGAAAATGGAGAATCCTACTGACTCGAAAAATCTGCTTCCAGGGCATATGCTAGAGCCAGAATAGTATTTGGCCATAATTATTGACCTGTGACCACTGCACTCAAAATTCATTTTCTGAAATGTGGACACAGGAGAGTATTTGTAATAAATCCAGATTCACAGATGAAAACTAACGGAAAGCATTCATGATGTCTTCTGGCCAACTGTTGATTCCGGACACTTCTAAGTGGCAATACTTCAGTTCAGTTTTAAAAGACGGTTTGATTTTTTTCTCAATATGGAGTTGTTTTACTTGAAGGCTAAGGGGAGTTTTAGTATGTCATGTTACATTTGGAATGTTTCACTTAAAAAAAACAATCAAATCAAATCAAATTGTATTGGTCACATACACATGGTTAGCAGATGTTAATACGAGTGTAGCAAAATGCTTGTGCTTCTATGTCCGACACTGCAGTAATATCTAACAGTAATCTAACAAATTTACAACAACTACCTTATACACACACACAAATACACAGAAATGTAAAGGGATAAATAGAATATGTACAAATAAATTTATGGATGAGCGATGGCGTGCGGCATAGGCAAGATGCAGTAGATGGTATAGAATACAGTATATACATATGAGATGAGTAATGTAGGATATTTAAACATTATTAAAGTGCCGTTATTTAAAGTGACTAGTGATACATTTATTAACTTTTCTAGGGCAGGCGTTCCGTTATTTAGAGAGGCAGCAGCCTCTCTATGTTAGTGATGGCTGTTTAACAGTCTAACAGCCTTGAGATAGAAGCTGTCTCTCGGTCCCAGCTTTGATGCACCTGTACTGACCTCACCTTCTGGATGATAGCGGGGTGAACATGCAGTGGCTCGGGTGGTTGTTGTCCTTGATGATCTTTTTGGCCTTCCTGTGACATCGGGTGCTGTAGGTGTCATGGAGGGCAGGTAGTTTGCCGCAGGTGATGCGTTGTGCAGACCGCACTACCCTCTTGAGAGCCTTGCGTTTGAGGGTGGTGAAATTGCCGTACCAGGCGGTGATACAGCCCAACAGGATGCTCTCGATTGTGCATCTGTAAAGGTTTGTGAGTGTTTTAGATGACAACCCAAATTCCTTCAGCCTCCTGAGGTTGAAGAGGCACTGCTGCGCCGTCTTCACCATGCTGTCTGTGTGGGTGGACCATTTCAGTTTGTCCGTGATGTGTACGCCGAGGAACTTAAAACGTTCCATCTTCTCCACTACTGTCCTGTCGTTGTGGATGGGGGGGTGTTCCCTCTGCTGTTTCCTGTAGTCCACGATCATCTCCTTTGTTTTGTTGACGTTGAATGAGAGGTTATTTTCCTGACACCACACTCAGAGGGCCCTCACCTCCTCCCTGTAGGCCGCCTTGTTGCTGTTGATAACCAGATCTACCTGTAGTGTCGTCTGCAAACTTGATGATTGAGTTGTAAGCGTGCATGGCCACGCAGTCATTGGTGGACAGGGAGTACAGGAGAGGGCTGAGAACGCACCCTTGTGGGGCCCCAGTGTTGAGGATAAGTAAGCAAATTGGAGTGGGTCTAGGGTATCAGGTAGGGTGGATGTGATATGATCCTTGACTAGTCTCACAAGTCTCTAGTCTCTTAAGCTGTAACGACAGAGCTACTACATAGCATCTTCCTCTTTGGGGAAGTAAAGATCATATTGTGGACAGTTTCATTCACAGTCACATGAATCTAAAGCACAGACACACTGAGTCTACAAAACATGCTCTTTTGATTGAGTGACCAGGTGAATGCAGGTGAAAGCTATGATCCCTTATTGATGTCACTTGTTAAATCCACATCAATCAGTGTAGATGAAGGTTAAAGAAGGACTTTTAAGCCTTGAGACAATTGAGACAAGGATTGTGTATGTGCCATTCAGAAGGTGAATGGGCAAGGCAAAGTATTTAAGTGCCTTTGAAGGGGGTATGGTAGTAGGTGCCAGGCACACCGGTTTGAGTGTGTCAGGAATTGCAACGCTGCTGGCTTTTTGCCACACTTAAACAGTTTTCCGTGTGTATCAAGAATGGTCCACCACCCAAAGGACATCCAGCCAATTTGACACAACTGTGGGAAGCATTGGAGTCTGCATCCCTGTGGAGCGCTTTGACATCTTGTCCATGCCCCAATGAATTGAGGCTGTTCTGAGGGCAAAAGGGGGTTCAACTCAATATTTGGAAGGTGTTCCTAATGTTTTGTACACTCAGTGTATGATGCTTATGATACTACCTCAGAAACCTATATCATGGATCATGGTTCATCCAGCAGAATACATAAAATATACCTTGCATTGAAGTGAGAAATTGCCTCTGAATCATAATTCGCCCAACCCAAACTCCTTGGCACTGTCTTCCTCTCCTCTGTCTATTTACAATTAATGAATGAATTCAACTCCCTAAAAGTCAAATTTCTGTTTTATGTGAGGATGTGCATACCAAGGTTATTGTAGTAAACTAAAACTGAAACTAAAACAAAATTCTAGTCGTGAAAAGCTAAATAAATAAAATAATTAACAAGCAGTTAACAATTAACCAAATATTTGACTCCAAAACGAACAAAAATAATCTAAATGCATTCATGAATTATGTTTAGTTTTCAATGGGGTTTCAATGGGGTTTTCAAGCTATTTAATCTGGCGGGTAAACGCAGCCAGGAGATGGCGACGTTTAAATTGTTACGTCTGTTGTTAGGAGACCAAGGTGCAGCGTTGTAGGCGTACATTATACTTTCATTTTAAATGACACCAAAAAAAAAAAAAAAAACGAACGTAAAGCTATGTGCAGTGCAGAAAGCAACTGCACACAAACAAGATCCCACAACAGAAGGTGGGGAAAAGGGCTGCCTAAGAATGATCCCCAATTAGAGACAACAATAGACAGCTGCCTCTGATTGGGAACCATACCCGGCCAACAAAGAAATAGACAAACTAAAATGTCCACCCAAATCACACCCTGACCTAACCAACTAGAGAAATAAATAGGCTCTCTAAGGTCAGGGTGTAACACAAAAAGGCCTACTTTATGCATTTGCTATCACTAGCTAACAGGGGAAATATCGTCTAGGTGGATCCGACTTTTGTGGAGCCCTCTTCCAGACAGCTAAAAGTCCCGAAGCTTATGAGCATGTGCATGATTCTCTACGTTACACACTGTCTCTGGTCTACTTGAAGAGAACAGGCTACTCAGGCGAATGGTGCTCATTTAATAAAGTTAGATCAAAGCTGAATCAGTGTCTGCAAGATAACGTAATGGTAGTATTCTACATTACAGAACCAAATATGATAGCATAGTATAACATTACTGTAAGACAAAAAAATACTACCTAATTTGTTTTTAGATTCCAGGATGATTGTGTAAATGGTCTAATTTTTCAGTCATGTGGCCAAAACTCATCTGCCACTAAGCAAAATATGTGCTTTGATTGACACTAAACACAGGTAGGCTATGCCACAGTTTGTTAAAACCATCTGCTCAAAAATGTGCTCACTGTACATCATTCAAAACAACACAGAATAACTCAAGAAGATCTAAATGCAATGAAACTGATTGAGCTCAAACGGTTGGTATGCAGATGCTGCATGGAGGTTTCACCCGGTAAAAATTGAAGAATTATCAATCACGATTGACAGTGAGAAATATGAAGGGAGGGTAGCTACAAAAATGTGTGCATAAAGTAGAGGTTAAGAAACACAAACACAGAACGTGATTTGGATCTTCAGCTTTGGGGAAAAGGGATACAGGGGTTGGGACAGGGCGGTTACCTACTGATCCCATAGTAAACTGCCTGCTCCTCAGTCCCAGTTGCTAATATATGCATATTATTATTAGTATTGGATAGAAAACACTCTGAAGTCTCTAAAACTGTTTGAATGATGTCTGTGAGTATAACAGAACTCATATGGCAGGCAAAAACCTGAGAAAAAATCCAAACAGGAAGTGGAAAATCTGATATTCAACACAGCCCTTATTGAATACACAGTGGGATATGGATGAGTTTGCACTTCCTACGGCTTACACTAGATGTCAACAGTCTGTAGAACCTTGTCTGATGCCTCTACTGTGAAGTGGGGCCGAAGGAGACAGGAATTAGTCAGGTCTGCCATGACCTGACCATGCACGTTCACATGAGAGGGAGCTCTGTTCCATCGCGCATCTGAAGTCAATGTAATTCTCCGGTTGGAACTTTATTGAAGATTTATGTTAAAAACATTCTTAAGATTGATTCAATACATCGTTTGACATGTTTCTACTGACTGTTACGGAACTTTTTGACATTTCGTCTGCTTTTAGTGAATGCGCTTCCTGACTTTGGATTTGTTTATCAAACACGCTAACAAAAATAGCTATTTGAACATAAATGATGGGCATTACCAAACAAAATGAACATTTATTGTGGAAGTGGGAGTCCTGGGAGTGTATTCTGGTAAGTGAAGATTTATAATGCTTTTTATGAGTTTTGTTGACTGCACAATTTGGTGGGTAACTGTATGGCTTCCTTTTGTGGCTGAACGCTGTTCTCAGATTATTGAATATTGTGCTTTTGCCGTAAAGCTTTTTGAAATCTGACACAGCGGTTGCATTAAGAACAACTGTATCTTTAATTCTGTTACGGCTGTCAATGTAGTTCTCCTCCTCAGACGAGGAGGAGCATGGATCGGACCAAGATGCGGAGTAGGAGGTATTCATGATTTAATGGCAAACCAACAAAACACTACAAATTAACAAAACAACAAACGTGACTAACCTGCAACAGTCCTGTGTGGCCCAAACGCTGACACAAGAACAAACACCCACAAAACACCAGTGAAACCCTGGCTGCCTTAGTATGACTCTCAATCAGAGACAAACGATACACACCTGTCTCTAATTGAGAATCATACCAGACCGAACACAAAACCCCACATAGAAATAGAAAACATAGACTAACCCACCCAACTCACGCCCTGACCAACTAAAACAAATACATAACAAAGGAAAACAGGTCAGGAACGTGACAAATTCTATGTAAAACATGTATCTTTCATCAAAGTTTAGGATGAGTATTTATGTTATTTGACGTGGCTCTCTGCAATTTCTCCGGATATTTTGGAGGCATTTCTGAACATGGCGCCAATGTAAACTGAGGTTTTTGGATATAAATATGATTTTTTTTTTTTCACAGTCTTATGAGTGTCATCTGATGAAGATCATCAAAGGTTAGTGATTCATTTTATCTCTATTTCTGCATCATGTGACACCTGTCTTTGGCTGGAAAAATGACTGTGTTTTTCTGTGATTTTGTGGTGACCTAACATAATCGTTGTGGTGCTTTCGCTGTAAAGCCTATTTGAAATCGGACACTTTGGTGGGATTAACAACAAGATTACCTTTAAAATGGTATAAGATACATGTATGTTTGAGGAATTTTAATTATGAGATTTCTGTTGTTAGAATTTGGCGCCCTGCACTTTCACTGGCTGTTGTCATATCATCCCGTTAACGGGATTGCAGCCATAAGAAGTTTAAAGGGCATTGGATTGGTGTAAACATGGGTGAGAGAGACTTTCATTCCACCATCTTTTTTTGCACCAGTCTCGACACTATTCCTTTTAAATCCAAGTTATATTGAGATTGACTTTATAATTTAAACCCAATCTAACCAGGCCCATCACTTCATGTATTACTGCCCCTCATTGCAAATAACATCCCAAAAAACACTACACAACACATATGGCTCCTATCCTCCAACCCATGCTTTCTGTCCCTAACACACAAACTGAAACTAAATACAGTGAACAGAAATTTCAATGCAACGTGCAACGCCGCCCTATGGGACTCCCAATCATGGCCGGATGTGATACAACCTGTGTAATACAGCCTGGAATCAAACCAGGGACTGTAGTGATGCCTCTTGTACTGAAATGCAGTGCCTTAGACTGCTGCGGTGCTTGGGAGTTGATCAGGCTATTGATTGTGCTTGTGGAATGTTGTCCCATGCCTCTTTAATCAGTGTTTGAAAGTGCTGGAAATTGGCGGGAACTGGAACGCGCTGTCGTACACATCGACACAGAGCATCCCAAACTGGCTCAATGGGTGACCTTTCTGATAAGTATCCAAGCCATGGAAGAACTGGCACATTTTCAGCTTCCAGAAATTGTGACATGAACCCGTGCATTATCATGCTGAAACATGAGGTGATTGCGGCAGATGAATGGCACGACAATGGGCCTCAGGATCTCTTCACGGTATCTCTGCACATTCAAATTGCCATCAATAAAATGCATTTGTGTTCATTATCCGTAGCTTATGCCTGCCCTAACCATAACCCCACCACCACCATAGAGCTCTTTGTTCACAACGTTGACTTCAGCAAACTGCTCGCCCACACAACGCCATACACGCTGTTTGCCATCGGTCCGGTACAGTTGAAACCGGGATTCATCCGTGAAGAGCACACTTCTCCAACGTGCCAGTGGCCATAGAAGGTGAGCATTTGTAAACTGAAGTTGGTTACGACCCCAAACTGCAGTCAGGTCAAAACTCTGGTGAGGACGACGAGCATACAGATGAGATTCCCTAAGATGGTTTCTGACAGTTTGTGCAAAACAATCTTTGTGCAAATCCACAGTTTCATCAGCTGTCCTGGTGGCTGTTCTCAGACAGTCCCGTAGGTGAAGAAGCCAGATGTCGACGTCTTGGGCTGGCGTGGTTACACGTGGTCTGTGGTTGTCAGGCCAGTTGGTACTGCCAAATTCTCTAAAACAATATTGGAAGTGGCTTATGGTAGTGGAATTAACATTCAGTTGTCTGGCAACAGCTCTGGTCGACATTCCTGCAGTCGGCATGACAATTGTACGCTCCCTCAAAATGTGTAACATCTGTGGCATTGTGTTGTGTGACAAAACTGCACATTTTAGTGGCCTTTTATTGTCCCCAGTACAAGGTGCACCTGTGTAATTACCATGCTGTTTAATCAGATTCTTTATATGATACACCTGTCAGGTGGATGGATTATGTGGCAAAGGAGAAATGCTCACTAACAGGGATATAAACGAATTTGTGCACCGAATTTTTGAGAAATAAGCTTTTTGTGCATATGCAAAAGTTCTGGGATCTTTTATTTCAGCTCATGAAACATGGAACCAACACTTTACTTGTTGCATTTATATTTTTGTTCAGTATAATATAAAAACGAAATGGAAATATTTTCATACAATTTAAAATAAATAAAAACTAGCGAGTCAACTCTGAAAACGAACTGAAACTAAACAACATTTCTGATCAAAATTGAAAAATTAATAAAAAATAAAATCTAATATAAATACACAAAAGTATAATAACCTTGGGCCACGCAAACAGCTGTACCCTGCACACACTGCCGCATGCACACCAGAGCTTATCTCCTCTTCTTCCTTCTAATGGAAACACTGTTTATTATTTCCATCCTTCGTCTTCTTCCTGCTGCTGTCTGCTTTGGGATTAAGGAGGCTCTCTGACGCTGGCTGCAGGCGGCACTGGCTCCAATAATAACCTCCTTCCCTCCCTCGTTTCCTCATTCTCACCCCTTCCCCCAGCAAGTCCTGGGAGTATTACATCATTCTGATGTAATGTCTAGCCAATCACATGGCGGCTGGTGATGTCTAACCAATCACATGAATGCTGCGCTAAACCTTCCAGGATTATGGAAGCCAGTAGCTCAGACTGGGCAATGGGAGTTCATGTAGAAGTAGAGGGAGTAGAGGGAGTAGAGGGAGTAGAGGGAGTAGAGGGAGTAGAGGGAGTAGAGGGAGTAGAGGGAGTAGAGGGAGTAGAGAGAGAGAGAGAGAGAGAGAGAGAGAGAGAGAGAGAGAGAGAGAGAGAGAGAGAGAGAGAGAGAGAGAGAGAGAGAGAGAGAGAGAGAGAGAGAGAGAGAGAGAGAGAGAGAGAGAGAGAGAGAGAGAGAGAGAGAGAGGAGAGAGAGAGAGAGAGAGAGAGAGAGAGAGAGAGAGAGAGAGAGAGAGAGAGAGAGAGAGAGAGAGAGAGAGAGGAGAGAGAGAGAGAGAGAGAGAGAGAGAGAGAGAGAGAGAGAGAGAGAGAGAGAGAGAGAGCGAGAGAGAGCACTGGGTGGAAAGGGTCTATATCTTCATATGACACGTTTTTGATATTCTAGAGAATACAGACCATTTCCAATGCATATTTGGAGTTTTGTGGATTTGACCATATCCTGACAAATTCTGAATTCAGATGTGTCTTTTACACATATATGATATTGGTATTACTCCGAATACCACGCATGTACATTTCCTATGGCCGGATATGTACTCATTCAATATCCTGAGATATGTGACATCATATTTTCACTCTTCATGTTGACAAATACTGACTGTATAGTATCTGTGTTTTCTCAGCACATGAAATATATTAAGCTATATTGATTCCAGATATGCTTCTTTTGGCTGAGGTCTATATCTGGAGCTTAAATTGCTTTTCATTTTTGGATTCCCTCCACATATCATATCACACATATCATACATGGTATCATACATGGTATGGCTGGATATTTACTCCTTAGATATCCTTAGACATGCCTATTTGGACATCTTACAGTATTTTCTCTATTTGATAACAAAAACTGGCAGTAGGCCTTCACAGTATATTTTCTCAGCACGTACAATGTATATGCTCTTCGCTGAGGTCCATAGGAAGTGAGAAAGAGGGAGAGGAGAGAGGCATCACAATACATATTTTCAAGAGCAGCCTCCGTATCAATTTATCCCTCCTCTCCCCCCTTTTGAAGATTCCTGAGAGCAAATAAACTCTCTCTGATTAAGGCTGGTAGTCAACATACTGTTACTGTTGCATGCCTTGGAATCAAGGTGAATTGATGGCTTGTCATTTCCTATATTCCTCATCCACGTGAGTGTCCGTTTCAGTCTTGTGACTTCAGATCTAGAACATGCCAGTTCATGTTCTTATTTTTTAATTTACAGGTCTAAATTCTTGACATTTGATGTTTGCTTAAAGGACCCACTATCTAATATGAACCAAGCCCTTAACTTTATTTGCTTTCTAATATGTATTTTTTTTTAATGATGTCTGGGTTAAAAGCTTCCCTTGTGACTGTGAGCTGTCCAACCATGACTTATCATTAGTGGTGCTCTTTGCCACTTCAGTGCACATGGGAGATTGAGTCTGTCTGTCTTAGAGATTGGCACTGCTCAGTATCACCCCTCTCCCTTAAACACAAACACACACATTTCACCCCGCAGGTACAGACTCCCCTGTCAGAGCCAACTCTTTAGAGTCTGCAGCGGTCTCAGTATGACAAGGGGTGTGAGTATGCTGTGTGTCTGCCGCAGCAGTCTCAATACGCCGGAGGACTTGTGTCTGCCTGGTAAATGTATGTGAACGCACTGGGAAAGCTATAGGGGATTTACCTAGAACTAGCTGAGAATATACAGATCTGCTAGGAGTCTTGCTCTAGAAATAATGTAGCACTGGTAGGACCAATAGATCTAAGAAGAGATTACCACATGTTGCAACATTCCATTACTAATTCAATTTATCCCAATGTTTTGTGTCCTACAGTATGCTACCCATATACACGTAATTGGTGCAGAGGGTCGTGCATGATGTAACTAAGAAATGCAGCTGTTTCAAATGTGTCACACAAACCAGCAACCATGTTAAAACCAAAAGTTTTGGTTGAAAGTATTGAATGCACAGAATAAATAGGCTAGACAAATTCTCCTGGAGGGGAATGAGCTATTCTTATTAAAAAGGGTTCCAAAAGGGTTCTGCTGCTGTCCCCATAGGAGAACCATCTGGCTGTAGAACCCTGTGTGGAAGGGTTCTTCATGGAACCCAAAGGGTTCTACCTGGAATAAAGAAGGCGTTATTCAAACAGTTATACACTGGAGATAGGCAAATAAACCTTTTAGGTTCTAGATAGCACCTTTCTTTTTGCTAAGAGTGTACAGGACCGTTTTTTCTTGTTTTGTACTATTTTCTACATTTTAGAATTCTTAGTCAAGACATCAACACTATGAAATAACACATATGGAATGATGTAATAACCCCAAAAAAGTGTTAAACAAATCAAAATATATTTAACATTTTAGATTCTTCAAAGTAGCCACCCTTTGCCTTGATGACAGCTTTTGCACACTCTTGGCATTCTCTCAACCAGCTTCATGAGGAATGCTTTTCCAACAGTCTTGAAAAAGTTCCAACATATGCTGAGCACTTGTTGGCTGCTTGTCCTTCACTCTGTGGTCCAACTCATCCCAAACCATCTCAATTGGGTTGAGGTCGGGTGATTGTGGAGGCCAGGTCATCTGATGCAGCACTCCATCACTCTCCTTATTAATCAAATAGCCCTTACACAGCCTGGAGGTGTGTTGGGTCATTGTCCTGATGAAATACAAATAATAGTCCCACTAAGCGCAAACCAGATGGGATGGCATATAGCTGCAGAATGCTGTGGTAGCCGTGCTGGTTAAGTGTGCCTTGAATTCTAAATAAATCACTGACAGTGTCACCAGGAAAGCACCCCCACAGCATCACACCACCTCCTCCATGCTTCAAGGTGGGAACCACATACGTGTGGAGATCATCCGTTCACATAGACCAATAACAAAGAGAGTTTCAAACCTTTCTGCCAATAAAGCTAGTTTTCAGGTTACACATCCCTCCCATTAGGCTCCTCCAATTCAGGCCCCTCACTTCATTAGGCCCCTCACTCAGACCACTCCCAGACAGTCCTAGCAAAATGCTTGCTTGAGAAATTGATCTTTGCTATGAAGCAATTTTAAATCCTTGTTTGACCATTTTAATTGGAAACAGTCACAGTACTTAATTGTTAAGCAGAAATTATTTGATGTTGAGATAGAAATGGCTGCATTGGACCTTTAATGATGTTTCAAAGATGAACAGCTCATTTTAACATCGTCCTCTATAGGACTTAGTGCCAAAGTCAACTGTATTTAGGAGCACCGTCTGTTTGTGAAACAGAATGATGATCCTATTAACCATGTCTTGTGGAAAATCTAAATACTGTAACACAACAGGGTAAATACAAAACGCGCCTTTATTGTAAACCAAAAACGCTATTGCTTTTATCAAAGGCATCGCCACCCGATTCAATTACGAATCTCTAAGAGCTCATAGACAGCGATTTCATCGGCTGCGTAATGATGCCGATTGAATGGCAGTCGTGTATTTGAAGGACAAACACATGTTCTCGCTCCCCTTTGCTTAACGAGTTTGTTTGCAGTGATTAAGTGTGACAGGACGAGCTCTGGCCCGCTACCCAGAATGCCTTGCTTCTCATCTTGGAGATAACTCCATGAGGCGGGAAACACGCCACCCAATCCTCATCTTCTCTCACCTTCTCTTTCCACCTCTTTCCCCCCAAATCAATTCACCACAATGGCTCGCTATGACAGCCCACTCACCGTGAGCTAATTCTCTATGAATGTATACATCTGATCAGTAGTACACTAATCCTCTAGAGGGGGCTTCTGCTTGGAGACTAAGCTTAAGGCCTGACCTGGAATTAATGGGATCTCAATCAGCTAATCAATTGGTAACACTGTGTGGTGAAGG
Organism: Salvelinus fontinalis; assembly: GCF_029448725.1. Taxonomy (NCBI): domain Eukaryota; kingdom Metazoa; phylum Chordata; class Actinopteri; order Salmoniformes; family Salmonidae; genus Salvelinus; species Salvelinus fontinalis. Next base: position 15,484,863 of record NC_074679.1, on the reverse strand, counting down.
TATAAGCAAATGTCAACAGTGGTGGTTGTGATGTTAGGGAGGAGTTAGACACATGGCTGATTGGTTTCCTTCCACTATGAATTACATTAGGTCAGTGTTGTTTCTTCCCAAAGCCACCACTGATCAGTTTACAGCAGGTCATCACACAAAGGAAATGATGCATCCTCATTAGGATAAACCTAATTTGACTAACAGACTATCATGGGTTCAAGATTTCAGGTAAAATAATCCAAATGTGTTCACCTGTTGTTCAAATTCAAATTAAACCACGATAAATAATGATTTTTATACTTTATTTCTTCACATTAATTTCATAGCACTTATCTTTTTTTTTGTTTATATATTTTTTATTGATTTATAAGACAGTGGTTTCAATGGTGAATGTGAGTTTGTGCATTAGATTGAACAGAGTGATAGTATGTCATACAATAGCAGGTCTAATTCAATGAAACTGTTGCTTTGTCAACATGTCAAATCAAGCTGCTTTTATTCGGTCGGTTTCAGTAAATCTTGTTACAGTTTTCCTCTATTGTTTCACTCGTGTATGTTCAAGTCATTTTGCTAACATTTTGCCATGACGATAAGGACTATAAATAAATGAATGGAGGCAAATAACAGGAAAGCAATATTTTTGTCAGGCAAAGTTAAAACCTGAGACAATCCAGTTTTTTCTTGAAAAATATAATTTAAACTTCACTGAATACTAACAAAGGGGCTGAATTATTATCACAACACTTCACTGTGCTTGCTGTATTTTTATCTGAACAAGGGAAGAGGTATTCTATTGCTGTGATAAGGAACAATACAAAAGGTATAGCAGTCTATGCTCAAGCCTGAATCACAATAAAGCCTTCTTTGCGGCCATATTCTTAGTTGCATACATAAATTACTCTTAATACGACTCTCAATGATTGTATACCAGATAGCAAAGAAAAGCAGTGATGACTCTTTTAAGTGGATTCTTGAAAGAACTTTTGTATTTTGTGGAGATATATTCATCTAAACCAATCCTGTATTTCGTGGGGCTTGTTGATATTAGATATTGGTGCCAAAAGAAACCTTCTCCATCAGAGTCAATATGCAGACTCTCTGTTGACAGAATAAACGGTATATGAATATATTAAAATGAGGCACTTTCAACAATCCTGAGGTCCTGGCTGGGTCGGTCTGTTGAGAGACGCTGCATACATTTCTTTCACAAATAATCTAATCTTTTTAATTTGAGAGATAAGGTGGCAGAATTGGGTGTAATTATGTGAAGCTGGGTCTGTGAGGAATTCATAAAAAATGGGGCTAAATCCTCTGCTGATTGTGTTCTGGGGGAGGGAGGGAGGTGACGGTGGCAGCAGAGAGTATGAGAGAAAGAAATCTAAAATCATTAAATCACTGTGCCATTATCTTCACTCCTCTGTCACTCAGGGAAAAATAAAGAGGTGCTAATGAATGTTAATGTCTTCCTTATTTGGAGATCTACATGAATCTTTCCCTGTCCACAATCTCTGTCTCTCTCTCCCTCTCTCTTTCTTTCTCTCTCTCTTTCTCTCCTTCTCCCTCTCCATTTCTCTCTCTCCTTCCCTCTGTCTCTCCTTCGCTGTCAGAGGTACGAAAGCCCCTCTTGGTGTGTCAGAGAGGATATACTTCTAATGAGTGAATGCTCCCCACCCCTCCTACCCTCCAAATTCCCAATATTTCAATCTGTTTTGCAATCCAAATGTTGGATATTCAACAGTGAACCAGGAGAAAAAAGACAGAAAGAGAGTGAGAGAGAGAGATAGAAGAGATCGAGAGAGAGAACGGCATCACAGAGCTCCTCGGCAAAGGAAGGAGAGAGAGATTGACTCAAATAGCAGGAATGTGGTGGTTCCTCAGCCTGTACCATTTGGCAGGGGTTCAAATGAGAAAGCCAAACGCAAACCTAGGATAACTCCCGGGAGGCGGAGTGGAATTAGAAGTGTGTCAGGTACCAGGCCAGAGTTTTCTCAGAGTTAAGCCGCAAAGAGACCTGGAGAGAAAGCAAACCTGACACCTCTGACAACCAATGAGTGAGGAAACATTGAAGGGAACACACATTACAGAACCAGAGCGTAGTCACACTGTACCTCGGATATGAAACCTATGACGTCAACTCTTTCACAAAATCAGAACAGTTTTACAACAGAATAGGTCGTCCATTCATATACATGACAAGTCTAATGTTTGGACACACCTACTTATTCAAGGGTTTTTCTTTATTTTGACTTGGTCTTTTACCAAATAGGGCTATTTATTTATTTTAATTTTATTTATTTTACCGTTTTTTTACCAGGTAAGTTGACTGAGAACACGTTCTCATTTGCAGCAACGACCTGGGGAATAGTTACAGGGGAGAGGAGGGGGATGAATGCGCCAATTGTAAACTGGGGATTATTAGGTGACCATGATGGTTTGAGGGCCAGATTGGGAATTTAGCCAGGACACCGGGGTTAACACCCCTACTCTTACGATAAGTGCCATGGGATCTTTAATGACCTCAGAGAGTCAGGACACCCGTTTAACGTCCCATCCGAAAGACGGCACCCTATGCAGGACAGTGTCCCCAATCACTGCCCTGGGGCATTGGGATATTTTTTAGACCAGAGGAAAGAGTGCCTCCTACTGGCCCTCCAACACCACTTCCAGCAGCATCTGGTCTCCCATCCAGGGACTGACCAGGACCAACCTTCTGTATACCACCACTACCTTGTCACAACACAACTGATTGGCTCAAACGCATTAAGAAGGAAGGAAATTACAAAAATGAACTTTTAACAAGGCACACCTGTTAATTTAAATGCATTCCAGGTGACTACCTCATGAAGCTGGTTGATGGAATGCCAAGAGTGTGCAAAGCTGTCATCAATGCAAAGGGTGGCTACTTTGAAGAATCTCAAATGAAAAATATATTTTCATTTGTTTAACACTTTTTTGGTTACTACATGATCCCATGTGTTATTTCATAGTTTTGATGTTTTCACTATTATTCTACAATGTAGAAAATAGTCAAAATAAAGAAAAAAGGTGGAATTAGTAGGTGTGTCCAAACTTTTGACTGGTACTGTATATAAAACATAGCAAAATCATGTTTTTGACAGTACTGGGCCTTTAAGGCTGTGGAAGTTAACCCTTGAAAATTTGGCACCAGACCTGACTTTTATTCAGTTTCAGCAGTTTCTTGGATTGGTATGTTTAAAAACTGCTATTTTTACACTCTGTTGAAAATGTAGCTGAAGATCCTTTATATTTGACAATTGATGGGTTGTCAACCAGACCCAGATCATTGTCCCCTACCTCCAGAGGTTTAAGCAGTGTAAGTTTCTATACTGAGCTGTGCTGGGTACTGTCTCTATGAACACCCTCATAGCTAGAGCTGTAGCCAAGTAGATCTCACTGAAGACTATAAGCATGTGTTGAGCTTGGGTTCGTTGTCTATGAAGACTGTCATGCTGTGCCGTGTTTGGTCTGTGAAAGCTACTGTAGTTTCTATCCAGTATGTGGTGACTGTGGAACAGTATGTTACAGCCTAGACTGTCTTGCTGACTAAACAGTACTACTCCACACAGGTCCTAGTTTATTTAGCTCACTAAACCGTACTACTCTACACAGGTCCTAGTTTATTTAGCTGACTAAACCGTACTACTCTACACAGGTCCTAGTTTATTTAGCTGACTAAACCGTACTACTCCACACAGGTCCTAGTTTATTTAGCTGACTAAACCGTACTACTCCACACAGGTCCTAGTTTATTTAGCTCACTAAACCGTACTACTCTACACAGGTCCTAGTTTATTTCGCTGACTAAACCGTACTACTCCACACAGGTCCTAGTTTATTTAGCTCACTAAACAGTACTACTCCACACAGGTCCTAGTTTATTTAGCTGACTAAACCGTACTACTCTACACAGGTCCTAGTTTATTTAGCTGACTAAACCGTACTACTCTACACAGGTCCTAGTTTATTTAGCTGACTAAACCGTACTACTCTACACAGGTCCTAGTTTATTTAGCTGACTAAACCGTACTACTCTACACAGGTCCTAGTTTATTTAGCTGACTAAACCGTACTACTCTACACAGGTCCTAGTTTATTTAGCTGACTAAACCGTACTACTCCACACAGGTCCTAGTTTATTTAGCTGACTAAACAGTACTACTCCACACAGGTCCTAGTTTATTTAGCTGACTAAACCGTACTACTCCACACAGGTCCTAGTTTATTTAGCTGACTAAACCGTACTACTCTACACAGGTCCTAGTTTATTTAGCTGACTAAACCGTACTACTCTACACAGGTCCTAGTTTATTTAGCTGACTAAACCGTACTACTCTACACAGGTCCTAGTTTATTTAGCTGACTAAACCGTACTACTCTACACATGTACTAGTTTATTTAGCTGACTAAACAGTACTACTCCACACGGGGCCTAGTTTCTCTCCTTCAGCATTACAATACGCTAGGAATGCTTGTGTTTCCATGGAGATTGATTCCATGATCAAGAGGTTTCAGGCCTCTCCATCTAGCCGCCAGATAAGCAAACATGATCAGTCACCAAATTTCAGAGCAAGATTCCTCAAAGGGAAAACATATTGCTGATTTTCAAGAAAAAATGTGTCTTGCAAAAAGAAATGTGATAGGGGATGTCCTTGAAAGTAAATGAATCCCCTTGACCAAGATATAGACTTGGTAGCCTATTTGCTGTCATTGCCGATGAAATTGTATACATTAAGAATTTCAAAGGTACAATCAGTGTTTAATGAATTTACTGCCTGTAAATAGACGTCTACATGCAGCCTTAAGATAAGGCAGTGAGAATGAGGAAATGAGCAGCTATGGAAATGTGAGAAGATGTGTCTTAGCCTTCCAATTATGACCTACATTACCATATGACTGTTCAATATGGGGGGGTGAAGTCCTTTCTTGGATCTTTGGTTGTGGATCACTACGTTTTGAAATAAAGCCTGAACGATTCAGAACAATAATGTGTCCCTTTCCACAAAAGAAGCTCTTCCTGTATAAATTATGGAAATGGTGGTAAATAGGAAAAAGTATTTTAATCATCTGTTTTTTTCAGTTAATGAAATGTCTCCCTCTTATCTAGATCCCTGTACTCCGTATGTTAACTATTTATAGTTACAATTCTGCCCTTTTCTCTTTCTGTGTTATCTGAAATTGTGCTGTAAATTTGGCCCCGGTGAATGATTATGCTTATCGACCTGCCCGTGAAGCTCATATTCAAATTGTGTTGCATGATTAGTCCTATTTATCTACATAATTGGATTGAGTTTGCCTCTAAGTCTATGTGAATGTGAGATGTTGATTTAGAGTCACAGACAAATATATACCGGAGAAGATGGCCAACATAATTGTATTTCAGATTAATTCCATTTGGATACAATCAATAGTTTTACCCTTGAATTTTTGTAGTCTAATCAAGTTATACTTGCCTATGAGATTATTGAAAAGAAAACAACCCCAGGCCTGGCGTCAAAATGAGACAACAGAATTTACTGCGGGAAGGATTAGTGTCTGGAGACCGAGGGAGATTTACACAGGCAGAATGTGAACACTGCAATACAATACATTACAATCGTTTCCGGCATGGCGTAATTCATGCAAACATCCCCAGGCTATTTGTACTCCGCCACTAGAATCTAATTGTGTCCAATACATAATCCAACTAAAAGTAACGGTGACAGAGGTTCAAGCTCTGTTAACATGAATATTTAAAAGACGTTGTATTGCTAGACAAGTGTGACTATTTGCATGTGTAAAAGAGTCCCTTTTAGGGAGGGAGAAGGAATTAATATGTTTTAGACCGCAGGACAAGTTGGGGTTTTACTCCGATTCAGTTACATTTTTTGCATTTGAAGGCAAAAAAAAAAGATGTTAGAATGATGGGCTAAGTGAATGTCAGGTTAAACAGCTTTGATCAATGGGAGGCTAGACCACCTTTAAGCCTCCCATTATTATGTGGTCTGGGAGGCAGCCTCATATCATCACGCTCCCAGCATCAACATTCAAACGGAGCAAAACACGCACACAACAGCGTTAGCACACTACAGCGTTAGCACACTACAGCGTTAGCACACAAATGTAAAGGAATTTCATTAGCTGCTCTTAAAATTGATTGCGTAATGTTTTTACTGAAATCAATAGTGCTTCATTCTGCGAGCTAATTCGATTACTTGTTTGTGCCACAGGAAGTCCAAATATCAAGGTAATGTGAAATGTTTATGATATTATTACCTTGGAGGTAGGAGGTTGATGTTGAATAATAATGCATTGGTATAAGCATTAATTAATTAACTAAAAAAACTAAATACACACATTACCTAACCTTTCTTATGCTAACAACAACACAAAGTCAATGTTCTTCCCTCCATGAGTGTAAACAGCAATATTAGCATTAGCGCTAATGCTAATCGTTAAATGAAGCTGTACTTTATTGAGACGGCTACGAGGACACGCCCGGCATTAAGAGTGTTTATTAATCAGGAAATAATAGGTGATCCGTGCCATCGCCATTAATGGAAATGGCTGACACTAATAGATGACAGTTGCTCTCCCACACTTAAGCAGGGACTTCATTACTGACAGGAAGATAAGTGGATGAGAAAGCACATTAAAGACTCCACCTGTGAACGCTGCAGCATGCGTTGCCTTTGACAAGATGATGGAACACTGTCAACCTCATTTGCTCTTCAATAGACTATGTTTAATGAGAGGATTCCTCAAAAGAAGCCAGCCAGATTAGAAATAGCTGGCATCAAACAAATCATCTCTCTGGTTCTTCAGCGCTCAGATGCTTCAAATTGTATAATCACTTTTTACGCTTATGACCTTCTTCTGGAGTCCATATAGAGTAACACTGGCTTTGTAACCAGTGTGTTTGGCTGATGAGAAGTCTAGGTGTCATGGCTGAGAATTGTGTCATCCGTTAACCTGCACTAGCTGCACAGTAACCGGCAAAACAACAGGCTAAGTACACAGCTTGCACTTGCCTTCAGTGTCCCAAACTCGCCATTGTATAGTACACACAGCCCCGGGTTATACACCATCTGTATTAAATCAAGATTTAAGAGTTGTATAATGCATCCCGAACTCAGTAGCAAGTGTATATGACAAGCCACCAAAGGGTTAAGCACTTAGCCAGAGACATGACAATAGAAAGTTATTCCCATTGCACTATAGCATGCTCCCTGAAAGTGATAAGAGTCTGATCATGCATCTCAGCATTATATAACAGACCTCTTTAATGGATTCCTCAAATGAATCCTTGCCATTGCATTATTTAGTTGGAATAAAATGCCAGAAGCGGAAGGACTCACGGTTTCATTGGTTTCCGCCTAATGCGCGCTGGAACTACTTTACAACACCTGGAGGATTGTCTGTGTTAAAAAGATTTATTTTATTTTTCTATTTCATGTGACGTGTCTGCCGTCTTTTAGTATGGGTGGTTTTTCACTTAAACTGGTTCATGCAATGTAAAGAGCACTTTGCTAATTAAAACAATTATCCAGACACAATCCATTGTTCAAGCTGTTGAAATGAATAACGGTCTTGATTGGAGCAGATCAGGAGTAGCCTTTAGAAGAATGCTATGAAATCAAATCAAATTGTATTTATCACATGCTTCGTAAACACAGGTGTAGACTAACAGTGAAATACTTATGTACGGGCCTTCCACCACAATGCAGAGAGAAAAAATAAATGACACGAGGAAGATATAGAAAAATTGAAAAATAATAACACAAGGAATAAATACACAATAAGTAACGATATCTTCACTATATACATGGGGTACCAGTACTGAGTCGATGTGCAGGGGTACGAGGTAATCGAGGTAGATATGTCATTTTAGGTAGATTATAAACTGTAACAGCAGTGTATGTGATGAGCGAAAATAGTTAGTGCAAAAATAAATGTAGTCAATGTAGACATTCCGGGTAACTATTGGTTAACGATTTATCTAACTATTTAGCAGTCTTATTGCTTTGGGTTAAAAGCTGTTCACGGTCCTGTAATCATTAGAGACTCGATGGGGTAACTTTCACACACCGATTGTCTGTTAACTTCTTGCAACTATAGGGGGTGCTGTCTTCGCATTAGCATAATTTGCTCTACACATTAAACGGCTTCCTACTCAATTCTTGCTCGTACAATATGCATATTATTATAATTATTGGATAGGAAACACTCTCTAGTTTCTATAGCCGTTGGAATTTTGTCTCTGAGTGAAACAGAACTCAATCTACAGCACTTTTCATGATAGGGAGTCAGATTTCAAACATTTTGGCCACTGATCTGGAGTCAGTTTAAAGGTCACTGTAAATGCTATGGAGAAACAGACACTGCTTACGTCTTCCCCTGGGTGTCAGTGCGTGATGACGCTTTGAATGGAGTCGATTGCGCAATCAGGGGCTGAATAAAACACTAAATACCGGAAGTAACTTCCTTTGGCTACCTGCGCGTGGTGCACTAAGGACATCCGACTCGCCTCCTTCCAAGCTTTAGTTTAGCCAGTAATATTTCTCCGGTCATATTTTTACTCGTTATAGGTGTTAACAGCATCATAAGGTAGTTAATTTGAACCGTTTTATAGCAATTTATATCCGTTTAGTGCGATTTTGAGGCATTGCTTTGTTGTGCACTTTAAAGTGCTGGGCACGTTTCGGGGTCCCGGTCGAACGTTAGTGGGCATTTCGACAGACAAGAGGACATCTTTCGACCAAAAGAAGATTAGACCCAAGAAAGGATTCATTGCCCAAGATTCTGATGGAAGATCGCCTCATAGTAAGAAATATTTAAGATGATAAATCGTTGTTCTGTAGAAAAATGTTAAACGCACGTTCCGCCATTTTGTTAGGTATAGCTTTGCTTGGCGCAACCTGTATTGAAAGTAAGGATAATTTAAAAAATGTAATTCCGCGATTGTATTAAGAATTAAATTGTCTATCAATCGCTGTCCACCCTATATTTTTTAGTCAAGTTTATGAGTATTTATGTATAAGACTAGATCACTGTCTAATATGGTGCACGACATTTTCTGACCAGCTGGGCTACTTTTGTCATTGTTTAACCATGATTTTGGTGGCTAAATATGCACATTTTCGAACAAACTCTATATGTATGTTGTAATATGATGTTACAGGAGTGTCATCTGAAGAATTCTGAGAAGGTTAGTGAAAAAAATTATATATTTTGGCGATGATAACGATATCGCTCTCTTTGGCTTGAATCAGTGCTCGGGTAACATTTGCATATGTGGTATGCTAATATAACGATTTATTGTGTTTTTGCCGTAAAACACTTAGAAAATCTGAAATGTTGTCTGAATTCACAAGATCTGTGTCTTTCCTTTGCTATGTGCTGTGTATTTTTAAGAAATGTTTTATGATGAGTAAATTGGTAATACAAGTTGCTCTGTAGTAATTCTAGTCACTTTGGTGAGATTTGTGAAGGTGGCTGCAATGGCAAACTATGATTTATACCTGAAATATGCACATTTTTCTAACAAAACCTATCCTATACCATAAATATGTTATCAGACTGTCATTTGATGAGGTTTTTTCTTGGTTAGTGGCTATCAATATCTTAGTTTAGCCGAATTGGTGATAGCTACTGGTGGAGAGAAAAAATGGTGGACAAAGAAAAATGGTGTCTTTTGCTAACGTGTTTAGCTAATAGATTTACATATTGTGTCTTCCCTGTAAAACATTTTAAAAATCTGAAATTTTGGCTTTATTTACAAGATCTGTATCTTTCATTAGGTGTCTTGGACTTGTGATTTAATGATATTTAGATGCTACTATTTAATTGTGACGCTATGCTAGCGATGCTAATCAGTGTTTGGGGGGGGGGGTGCTCCCGGACCCGGGGTAGAGGCTCGTGAAAGGTTAATTGCGTGGCCACTGTGCTGAGCATCTCGAGACTGATCATCACTAGTTACCACAGCCACAAAGTCATGAACTCTGTTTATTTCTACAATTTCTCTTCTTAATATTTGATTTTAAACCTAACCCTAACATAAACCCTAACCTTAGCAACACTGTTAACCTTATTCCTAACCCTAACCTTAAATTAAGACAAAAATGAAAGAAATGTATATTATTTTTATGACGTATCTTTCCCCACTTGCTTCAAGATGTCCAATATCATCCCCGTGCCCAAGAAAGAGAAAGTAACTGATCTGAATGACTACCGACCCCTAGCACTCGCTTCCATCATCATGAAGTGCTTCGAGGGCTAGTCAAAGACCACATCACCTCCTCCCTCCCCGACACACTCGACCCTTTCCAATTTGCCTACAACTCTGACAGATACATGGAGGACTTAAGCGCCAATGCATTGCACACTCCCCTCACCCACCTAGACAAAAGGACTACAGCTCGGCCTTCAATGACATAGTGCCATAGTGCCCTATCAGCTCATTACAAAGCTCACAGCCCAAGGTCTGAACTCCTCCCTATGCAACTGGGTCATGGACTTCCTGACTGGCCTCCCCCAGGTGGAGAAGGTAGTCAACATTACCTCCTTGACACTGATTCTCAATTTGGGGACCCCACAAGGGTGTGTCCTCAATCCCCTCCTGTACTCCCTGTATACCCACAACTGCATGGCCTCACACAGTTCCAACTCCATTGTCAAGTTCTCTGACAACACGGCAGTAGTAAGCCTGATCACCAACAACGACGAGAAGGTCTACAGGGATGAGGTAGGCACTCTGACGGCGTGGTCCTAGGTAAACAGCCTCTCCTTCAATGTCAGAAAAAAAAAGAGTTGATTGTGGACTTCAGGAGGAACCAGTCAGTGCATGCTCCCATCCTCATCAATGGGGATGAGGTAGAGGTATCCCTCTACCACCATGGAGATGATGAAAAACATAAAGTTCCTCAGCGTACACATCTCAGAGGAGCTGAAATTGTCAAAACCACATGGACACCATCGGGAGCATACTGTCGGGCTGCATCACGACACAATCGCCATTGCACTGCACACTGCCCTATAACACCTAAACAGTGTCGGAGCATCATGGCAAAAACTGTAAGACTGGCCAATAGCTTCTACCCCCAGACCATCAGGCTGCTGAATAGACACCACTACCTGTTCCCCCTGTCCCCCTCGGGTGAGGTACAGACCCCGAAATTAATGAATTGGTACAAAAGCAGCAACAGAAACCCCAGTAACAGTATTCGCCAATACGTTCAAATTCCAGCAATTGAGACAGATTTCTCAGAAGTATAGAAGTCATTTGTACTTCCAAAACATGTATTATTTATATAACTGTTGAATTTGCAATCGAGCTGACCTTGTGCTCACTGCGGGCGTTTCATCTTGGATTTTGATGAAGATGCTCTCGATTTCTTTGACCACCCCCCAGGTTTTCTAATAAGAGGACCTGCCTATCAAATCGGGCGGCGGATGATGAAATTGGAGTGCAATAGCGAGTGGTGAGTGCTTGTTCAGCACACCAGACTTTTCTGACCATTTTGTGTCAGTGGGGTTCCAGACGGCTGGGTTCTCTGGAGGCAGGGCTGCCCGCTGCGCAACAGAGTGAACACAGCCCACACCACAGTAGACAGAATTAACCACAGCTCCCAAGAAATCGGACCCAGTGACTCGTGACCATCAATTTGTCACTTTTTTTTTTATCAGTCTCTTCAAATGATTGTAACGCTATGGACTAATCTCCAGCAAAATAGAAATTAGATCTGGTAACTTGAATAACCCCTTGTTGTGTTCTTGGCAGAGATATGAAGAGTTTGAGTGTTCAGTTTGAAATGGTTGTAGTGGAACTCAATTGTACTTCTCTCCCAAAGTAAAGAATATGTTTCAGATGTGTTTTTAAACCCTGTACAGACTGCACCTCTTTTCTATCTGCATACTACATTCTGTCATTCTCTGGAGGAGGAGCTTGAAGTGGCTACTGTGCCCGGGCCCAGAGTGTTAATTCCCAAGGAATTAAACAATGCTTGTTATTCATGTTCACTGTACTTCCGTGGTTTGTTTGGCTTTCTTATCCAATTGATGTGTTCAAGTCATTAGTTATTCAGTCCAGCGTATTCTATACAAATGTTGAAGACAGATACTGTACTTTTACATTGTTATTCTATGCATTTACAGCGCACGGCTGATTACTGCACAGCACAATCAGGACCTCTGGCTGCTGTGCACTCAGGCCCCAGTCCCTCCGGGAACCAAACTCTAATTCATTTCAAGAATAGCAAATGGCTACGGTAGAACGTTTTTATGCACTTCATTCCATTCTAAGAAGCTCTTATGAAAAATATATTTCCCAGTTAATGTAGAAGTCTAAAGACTGAAAAATAGGGCAATTTGTGTCTATATTTGTTCTGCTTCAGTTCCTGGAAATCAATTACAGACCAGGAGGACATTAGAAATGGAGCCCGGATTCATTATTATTTGAATGATTGATTGGACACTGGAATGGGTATAAGGTTGATTATTCTGTATATGCGGATGGGTTAAATAGAGGTTGCATCGCATTATCTGTCTCTGTTAAGTCTTACAGTTACTTAGGACAGCACAGTGACAGAGTCTCTTCACTCATAGATGTAAACATGTGTGTACAATTTGATTGGACGATGCTGGCCATTTTTCTAAAATGTGCCCCCCCCCACACACACGCACGCACGCACGCACACACACACACACACACACACACACACAGACAGACACACAATAATGCGGTGTACATGTGATGCTTTCCACATCGTTCAGTAAATGGATCAGTTTGATTACCCTCCCAAATGACCTCCTCTGGAGTGGCTCTCTCATGTTAGGCTTCATTTCCCTCAGCAAATTAATAAATGGCTGCAGAGCTAGAAAGCATGACCTTGGATTTCATCTGCTGCCACGTCCCATCTATTACAGGAAACAAGGTGGAGTGTGCGTGATAGATCTGGAATGCTGGCCACTATGACAGCGTAAGAGAGAAATACAGTGGGAAAAGGGCAATTGAACAGTATATAGCACATCTGAACTGCATTCTACTGAACACCATTTATCCAAGCACATGGCCCTGACAAGAACTGAGTTTTATCACAGGACCAAAACTTCAAACTTCAGATTGGTGACCCCGACAGGAAATATTGTAGCTGTCCTTTAAGCGCAACCCTGAAGAAGCATCTCTTTCCTCGGGCCTTAGCCCGTGCACCACAGGGACTGGTGATGAAGTGGACACTGTGTTTACGGCTGAGACGTGGGGCAGTGGGAACCTATGGAACCATCCAGCTGAAAAGAAGAGGGGTGTATATTTCAGCTACGCCACCATGATGTCATACAGTACCTGTCCAGAACGGCCATTCTCCGTGTTAAAATGTAAGGTGGTTCCATGGGCTGGTAGCATGCTTTGATACCATGTGCTACCCTACTAACCTCAGATGATAGACCACCAGGAAGACCTAGATGATGTAAATCCCATTTGGGGCACTTAAGATGTGGACATTTCTTCCAGTTCCACTCAGTTTGTGCTGAAGGGGCTTTCAAAAGCATTGTCTGCGTTGGGGATGCCTAATGTCACATGCTGTCCACAGGAAAAACAAATCAAATCAAATTGTATTGGTCACATACACATGGTTAGCAGATGTTAATGCGAGTGTAGCGAAATGCTTGTGCTCCTAGTTCCGACAGTGCAGCAATATCTAACAAGTAATCTAACAGTTCCACAACAACTACCTAATACACACAAATGTAAAGGAATGGAAAATGAATATGTACATATAAATATATGGATGAAGTTAACGTTCTGAGCAGGGTTGTAAGTGACATGGACCAGAGAGACTTTGGTTCTGAGAATTGGACCCAAGAGAGTATATGGACCCAAGAGAGGATATGTTTCTGAGCATCAGCTAAACCAACAAAGCTGTAACGATGTGCGCTGAGAGTCGGGAAGCAAGTTCAGGGAGTGAGTGTTTTAATAAAATAAGCACAACATAATACAAAACAAGACACAAAAAACGCACAGACAGGAAACAGAAACAATGACACTTGGGGAAGGAACCAAAGGGAGTGACATATATGGGGCAGGTAATCAAGGAAGTGATGGAGTCCAGGTGAGTGATGATGCGCAGGTGAGCGTAACGAAGGTGACAGGTGTGCGCCATAACAGGCAGACTGGTGACCTAGAGGCCAGAGAGGGAGCACACGTGACAGAACTGTGAGGGAAGGTAAAATATGTTAGCAGCCAATGGACTGGCCTGTAGCATTATTATTTTTATTGTAATTTAACCAGACAAGTCAGTTAATAATTTTATATTATTTACAATGACGGCCTACCCCAGCCAAACCCTAAAGACGCTGGACCAATTGTGCGCCGCCCTATGCCACTCCCAGTCACGTCCGGCTGTGATACAGCCTGGAATTGAACCAGGGTGTCTGGAGTGACGCTTCCAGCATTGAGATGCAGTGTCTTAGACAGCTGCGCCACTCAGGAGTCCTGTAACACACAGGGGATATTGGCAGGTGCAATCATAGAGTCAAAAATATAGTATGCTTGTTCCCTTTTAGGACACACACGCACACACACACACACACACACACACACACACACACACACACACACACACACACACACACACACACACACACACACACACACACACACACACACACACACACACACACACACACACAGAGAGAGAAAGTATCCCCACTGTAATGAAAGGCTAGAGGGGAAGCAGTGGGGGTATTGAACTCCATTAGCGCTGAGTTGTGTGGAGACCCAGCATGCATTTCACTCATGCCTCGACAGAGCCCCAAATAAATGGAGATTCAAAATCATCCGCTTCCTCTAAACCTTAACCCCTGTTAACAAACAGGGTGTGTTGTGCATCTTTCAGCATGCGTTCCATTTACAGAGGGTAAACAGACGCATATGGATCTGCACACCCTCCAGGACAATAGCTTAGAATGTGCATGTATGCTTTGTCCACAAACATGCGCATTTAAACCAGCCTCTGTTTGAAGTGTGTGCCTAGACATATTTGATATGAGGGTAGATTTTGTTTGTGAACTGCATATCTGGTTCTGGAGAATACTGATACCCTAATAAAAATGATCAGACAAAACTCCATCAGCATTTGGTTGCCACTCTCTTGACAGAGGAGGTGTCCATTGGGAGATTATGTTTGACAGTCAACATAAAAGTATTAACATAAAAAGCTATAGGGGAATCTGTTATTTATTACATACGATAGGTATAATGTATCTGATAGGGACAATGCACAAATCAAAACAAATGTATTGTTTGACTAAGTTCAGAGCAGGGTACAGGATGGAGGCCGACTAGTGAAAGGGTAGGGTATAGGATGGAGGCCGACTAGTGACAGGGTAGGGTACAGGATGGAGGCCGACTAGTGACAGGGTAGGGTACTGGGTGGAGGCCGACTAGTGACAGGGTAGGGTACTGGGTGGAGGCCGACTAGTGACAGGGTAGGGTACTGGGTGGAGGCCGACTAGTGACAGGGTAGGGTACAGGATGGAGGCCGGCTAGTGACAGGGTAGGGTATAGGATGGAGGCCGACTAGTGACAGGGTAGGGTACTGGGTGGAGGCCGACTAGTGACAGGGTAGGGTACAGGATGGAGGCCGACTAGTGACAGGGTAGGGTACTGGGTGGAGGCCGACTAGTGACAGGGTAGGGTATAGGATGGAGGCCGACTAGTGACAGGGTAGGGTACTGGGTGGAGGCCGACTAGTGACAGGGTAGGGTACAGGATGGAGGCCGGCTAGTGACAGGGTAGGGTACTGGGTGGAGGCCGACTAGTGACAGGGTAGGGTACAGGATGGAGGCCGGCTAGTGACAGGGTAGGGTACTGGGTGGAGGCCGGCTAGTGAGAGTGACTAAGTTCAGTGCAGGGTACTGGGTGGAGGCCAGCTGGTGACAGGGTAGGGTACTGTGTGGAGGTCGGCTAGTGACAGTGACTAAGTTCAGTGCAGGGTACTGGGTGGAGGTCGGCTAGTGACAATGCAGGGTACTGGGTGGAGGCCGGCTAGTGACAGTACAAGGTACTGGGAGGAGGTTGGCTAGTGACAGTGACTAAGTTTAGTGCAGGGTACTGGGTGGACGTCGGCCAGTGACAATGCAGGGTACTGGGTGGAGGTCGGCCAGTGACAATGCAGGGTACTGGGTGGAGGCCGGCTAGTGACAGTGCAAGGTACTGGGAGGAGGTCGGCTAGTGACAGTGACTACGTTTAGTGCAGGGTACTGGGTGGAGGCCGGCTAGTGACAATGCAGGGTACTGGGTGGAGGTCGGCTAGTGACAGTAACTAAGTTCAGTGCAGGGTACTGGGTGGAGGTCGGCCAGTGACAATGCAGGGTACTGGGTGGAGGTCGGCTAGTGACAGTACAAGGTACTGGGAGGAGGTCGGCTAGTGACAGTACAAGGTACTGGGTGGAGGTCGGCTAGTGACAGTGACTAAGTTCAGTGCAGGGTACAGGATGGAGGCCGGCTAGTGACAGGGTAGGGTACTGGGAGGAGGTCGGCTAGTGACAGTGACTAAGTTTAGTGCAGGGTACTGGGTGGAGGCCGGCTAGTGACAATGACTAAGTTTAGTGCAGGGTACTGGGTGGAGGTCGGCTAGTGACAGTACAAGGTACTGGGAAGAGGTCGGCTAGTGACAGTACAAGGTACTGGGAGGAGGTCGGCTAGTGACAGTGACTAAGTTTAGTGCAGGGTACTGGGTGGAGGCCGGCTAGTGACAATGCAGGGTACTGGGTGGAGGTCGGCTAGTGACAGTAACTAAGTTCAGTGCAGGGTACTGGGTGGAGGCCGGCTAGTGACAGTGACTAAGTTTAGTGCAGGATACTGGGTGGAGGCCGGCTAGTGACAATGCAGGGTACTGGGTGGAGGTCGGCTAGTGACAGTAACTAAGTTCAGTGCAGCGTACCGGGTGGAGGTCGGCCAGTGACAATGCAGGGTACTGGGTGGAGGCCGGCTAGTGACAGTACAGGCTACTGGGTGGAGGTCGGCTAGTGACAGTGACTAAGTTCAGTGCAGGGTACTGGGTGGATGCTGGCTAGTGACAATGCAAGGTACTGGGTGGAGGTTGCCTTGTGACAGTGACTAAGTTCAGTGCAGGGTACTGGGTGGAGGCTGGCTAGTGACAATGCATGGTACTGGGCAGAGGCCAGTCTGATGTCCTTGAGATATGAAGAACCAGGCTTAGATAAAGAGCTATTTTCCAGTGTCCCATTCTCATTGCAGATGTAATTTGCCATAGCGTGTTTGTCAATCTATTATAGAGGAATGATCTGCATACTATTCGTCTGGACCACTATCGTTATGATTATTAATGAGTTATTAGATTCAAATTAAAACAGGACCAGTTTTAGCTAAGAATGTGCAATAATATAGTATTCCTTAAACTATTCAAACATTTGAATTTGAAAATGTGTTGGCCTCATAAATAATGTCAATTTAATTTCATCTTGGCGAGATCTTCTCTTATTTTGTCACTTAACAATGAATAATTCAACACTCACATGTGTAGACACACACCCACTGCTGCTCGTCACCCCGGCGCTCATCACCCCTGGCTGCTTGTCACCCCCGGCCGCTCGTCAGCAGCTTGCCGCATGTTAACGAATCACACTAGTTCTCCTGCAGCCTTCCATTTCAGTGTCATGACGATAAGTCTTCTTATCACGTCATTAGAAGTGATCAAAATGGAACATCACTCAGACATCTAGTCTCACACTCTTCTAAGGCCCTAGACGAATCGGAAGTTGTTCATTCTTTAATGTGAGCGGCATGGAACTTCATTCTAACTAATAACAAATCCTGTCTCGTTAATAACTGATGCAAGATCCTCATTAGTGCCATTATCTGACTTTAGCTGCGTTGGAAGCTAAAGATTTCATGCGGTGAGCCAAGCCCACTTTGTGGTATACGTAGTGCAGTCGGAATAATGTGTCTTCAACAAGCACAGTCAACAAGCTACTCAGTATCATGATCAAGGCTGACTACTTCAATGGATATTACAGGGCTGTGGAGGACTCCGATGGTTGGGCTGTTAGTGCTCTTTTACACTTGATGATGTAGCTCTTTTTGTTTTGTCTGATTGTTTTATATTCATGAGGTGTCCAACCGCACCAACTTGACATGCGTCTCCATGGAGATAAATTATTGACAGGAATTTTTCGAGTGAGGCAGTTGAAAGTCAACTCCATTCATACAACACAAGCCTGTGTACTGTTATAATTGTATTATTTTCCCGGAAAGCTGTGACTCTCCTACTTAGGAACACCTGCTCTTTCCATGGCATAGACTGACCAGGTGAAAGCTATGATCCCTTATTGATGTCACTTGTTAAATCCACTTCAATCAGTGTAGATGAAGGAGAGGAGACAGGTTAATTAAAGAAGGATTTTTAAGGCTAGAGACAATTGAGACATGGATTGTGTATTTGTGCCATTCAGAGGGTGAATGGGCAAGACAAAATATGTAAGTGCCTTTGAACGGGGTATGGGAGAAGGTTCCAGGCGCACCGGTTTGTGTCAAGAACTCCAACAGTTTTCCGTGTGTATCAAGAATGGTCCACCACCCAAAGGACATCCAGCCAACTTGACACAACTGTGGCAAGCATTGGAGTCAACATGGGCCAGCATCCCTGTTAAATGCTTTCGACACTTTGTAGTCCATGCTCCAAGGTGGAAGCTGTTCTGAGGCCAAAACTCAATATTTGTAAGGTGTTCATAATGTTTGTACACTCATTGTATATTGTTTTATTTCTTTGATAAGTGAACAGTCGCCAGCAGTTATTAAGGACATGTTTTTTAATCACAGCAATTTGGGGTTTTATCAAGTTTTTGTTGGATTTTCTTTAGTTTGCCCTCGTTGAGATAGAAACAGCTTTAGCGTTTGGTGTGATGTCAGTGCCACATTGGCTTCATCTTCCCTTGGAAGCCATGTTTCCACATGGCAGAGAAAACAGAGGGTGTACTCTCTCTTTTCTCTGTTTTGTAATTCCTGTCTCTCATCCCAATAAGATTACCCCCTTCGATCCTATGCCAACCCTTGCCCTATTGTAAGTATAACTCCCAAACACTAAAGCCTAGGAATAATTATAGTGCAGTGTGACTTTGGAACATGCTAGCGGTCCTTTGCCAGCCGATACCTAACAGCACAGAGGGATCCTAGGTATGGGCTGTCAGTCAGAGAGATTGGAGCTGTAGTGTGAGTGTAGTCCTGGCTGTGTGAGTGGATTGGAGCTGTAGTGTGAGTGTAGTCCTGGCTGTGTGAGTGGATTGGAGCTGTAGTGTGAGTGTAGTCCTGGCTGTGTGAGTGGATTGGAGCTGTAGTGTGAGTGTAGTCCTGGCTGTGTGAGTGGATTGGAGCAGACATGTGTAATGTGTGTGGAAGGATGTCCTGTTGTGTGTGAGCCAGCCGCATCTCACACATTCTCCCTATTCCCTTTTTCTTCTCCCTCTCTCTTTTACTCTCTCTTGCTCTCTCTTTCTCTCTCTCTTTCGCTCTCCTCTCTATCTCTCTCTTCCTCTGTCCTTCCCCATTTCCCTCTCTCTATCTCCTTCTCTCTCATTCTAACACATTGTACAGATGTCTATGGCTCTCTCCCGTGTGTGGGGAGCGCACAGAGCTCCATGGAACGCTCGCTCCTCTGAGCTGGAAGGACGCCAGTCGTCCGGGGATCCAAACCTTGGCCCAAGGCCCGGCAGCAGCCTTCCACAGCTCTCCCCTCGCTCTTTCTCAAGTCCATGTGTGCCAGCAGGCTTTGCTGGTATCTAATCTGAACCGGGTTTTTGTTTGTCTTCTGAGCTGGTTGATGAAGAGGAAGCAGTCGGGGAGGAGTTAGAAGGGCAGTACAACGCTGGTGTCAGTAAGATACCAGTCATGCCTAGACCTTCCGAGCTCCTACAGGGACTGTTAGCCAATCATACCAAAGGTTTTCAATGGTCCGATAAGAGCTAGGAACAGTTAACTTCTACTGCCTCAGAAACCCGGATCCGGGAGCACCCCCCACCCCCCACACACTGTTTAGCATAGCTAGCATAGCTTCACAAGTAGATAGTAGCATCTAAATATCATTAAATCACAAGTCCAAGACACCAGATGAAAGATACAGATCTTGTGAATAAAGCCACCATTTCCGATTTTTAAAATGTTTTACAGGGAAGACACAATATGTAAAGATGTACATCTATTACCTAAAAACACATTAGCATAATCCACCATCTTTTATTTGTCCACCAACACCAGTAGCCATCACCAATTCGGCTAAACTAAGATATTTATAGCCCCTAACCAACAAAAAAACTCATTAGATGACAGTCTGATAACATATTTATGGTATGGGATAGGTTTTGTTAGAAAAATGTGCATATTTCAGGTAGCTGCCATAGGTTACAATTGCACCCACCGTCACAAATGGACTAGAATAATTACAATGAGCAACGTGTTTACCTAACTACTAATCATCAAACATTTCGTAAAAATACACAGCATACACTAATCGAAAGACACAGATCCTGTGAATACAGACAATATTTCAGATTTTCTAAGTGTCTTACAGCGAAAACACAATAAATCGTTATATTAGCGTAGCACATAGCACATAGCAGCCCAGCATTGATTCTAGCCAAAGTGAGCGATAAAAGTCAACATCGCCAAAAGATATTAATTTTTTCACTAACCTTCTCAGAATTCTTCCGATGACACTCCTGTAACATCATTTTACAATATACATATACAGTTTGTTCGAAAAGGTGCATATTTAGCCATACAAAACCGTGGTTACACAATGAAAATAGTAGCAAAACAAGCCTGAAAATGTCGGTCGCCATCTTTCAGAGTGATCTGGTTTAATTAATAGCTAATCATATACTTGACTAAAAAATACAGGGTTTACAGGAATCGAAAGACAAATTAGTTCTTAATGCAACCGCTGATTTACATTTTTAAAATTATCCTTACTTTTCAATACAGGGTTCGCCAAGTGAAGCTATACCAAACAAAATGGCGAAATATGCGTTTAAAATATTTCGACAGAAACACGATTTATCATATTAAATATTGCTTACTTTGAGGTGTTCTTCCATCAGATTCTTGGGCAATGTATCCTTTCTATGTTATAAACGTCTTTTGGTCGATAGATGTCCTCTGTCCTTCGAAATGTCCACCACCAACGACCGACACCCCAAAACGTGTCCAAAGTTTCAGAGTGCACAACAAATAAATTCCTCTAAAATCGCACTAAACGGATATAAATTGCTATAAAACTGTTCAAATTAACTACATTATGATGTTTTTAACACCTAAAACGAGTAAAAACATGACCGGAGAAATATTGCTGGTTAGAAAACGATTTGGAACGAGGCAGGTCCGATGCCCTTCACGCTTCAGGCGCACGACGAGAAAGGGCGGTCTCTATACATTTTGGTCTTTTATACTGGCTGTGAATATCCCATCGATTCCATTGAAAGCGTGATGACGTACAGACACCCAGAGGAAGACGTAGGCAGTGTCGGTTTCTTCATAGCATTCACTGTCGCCTTAAAAACAGACCCCAGATCAGAGGTAAAAAAAATTGAAATCTGAACCCTGTCATGAAAAGTGCTGTAGAAATTGTTCTGTACAACTCAGAGACAAAATTTCAACTTCTATAGAAACTAGAAGGTGTTTTCTATCCAATAATAACAATAATATGCATATTGTACGATCAAGAATTTAGCACGAGGCAGTTTAATTTGGAGACACAAATATGCTAATGCGGAACAGCACCCCCTATAGTTCCAAGAGGTTAAACACCCTACAGGATATGGATCTGCTGTATTGTAATGTCTTACTGCTGTATCGTCACATTTGATGCTAAAATGCCATAAGGTAGGTAGCTACAGTAGCTTAAGCCTGTCAAGCATTTCCCTGTGTTATCCATGCCACCCAGGTCAGACAGATGAGTCTTGTTTCGTTAGAATCTCCTGCTAAATAGCAAACAAGCTGAGAGGGAGGTTTGTGGTGCGAGTGAGGGTCGGCTGACTAGCGATTTTAGAGAGGCTCTCAAACATCTAATTTCTTTCTGAATAAATGTAGCAGACAAGCAGAAAATAAATAGGTAAAAACTCTCACCCACTTAATTAAGGCCCATCATCTTTTCTGTGAGGACACTGGAGGTAAAGGGAAGTTCATGTCAAGTAATGGTTCCTGCTGTATAATCAAAACACTCTCCATATTTCATTGCCTTGCAGACTATGTATCCCTGCTTCAATGTGGTGCTGAGTAAGTCTGTTGTGGTGACGTATTACCGCCACACCAGCAGTCACCAGTCATAAAGGTAGTCAAATTCCACATGACCGGTAATTAGGCTTCTCCAATTTCTGATGCTGCTGATGGTCATTAGTAGCCTACCAAACTAGCTAACTCCCTGGTACTCTGCACTCTATTGTCCCTCTAATCACTCTGACATCAATTCAGATGTAATCGAAAATCTAATCAAACACTTCATGAGTGCCCATAAGCTCATGTTGCGCAACATTTCTATAGGCTATGCAATTACGCGAGAAAACACAGTGACGGCCTCTATTAAAAAGAGGAGGGTCCCATCAGCTTTCTATAGGCTAGGCCTACTGTATTTATTCACAACTTTCCTAATATTAAACACATTGCTTATCTTTTCAACAGGAGTTTAGCCTACCTGGCTGGCATGAAAATGAACCATGGGGAAAGCATCCTCCATTCACTATTAAGTGCATAGATGACATGTATTTTTTCTTGCTTGTGATTGATGCCCAGCATAAGAAACAATGCCTTTTTTTTAGCTATGTTTTTAAATCATAGTCACACACCTCATGTAGCCTAGCCCATAGGCCTATATGTTTTACATTTACATTACATTTAAGTCATTTAGCAGACGCTCTTATCCAGAGCGACTTACAAATTGGTGCATTCACCTAATGACATCCAGTGGAACAGCCACTTTACAATAGTGCATCTAAATCTTTTAAGGGGGGGGGGGGCAGAAGGATTGCTTTATCCTAGGTATTCCTTGAAGAGGTGGGGTTTCAGGTGTCTCCGGAAGGTGGTGATTGACTCCGCTGTCCTGGCGTCGTGAGGGAGTTTGTTCCACCATTGGGGTGCCAGAGCAGCGAACAGTTTTGACTGGGCTGAGCGGGAACTGTACTTCCTCAGTGGTAGGGAGGCGAGCAGGCCAGAGGTGGATGAACGCAGTGCCCTTGTTTGGGTGTAGGGCCTGATCAGAGCCTGAAGGTACTGAGGTGCCGTTCCCCTCACAGCTCCGTAGGCATGCACCATGGTCTTGTAGCGGATGCGAGCTTCAACTGGAAGCCAGTGGAGAGAGCGGAGGAGCGGGGTGACGTGAGAGAACTTGGGAAGGTTGAACACCAGACGGGCTGCGGCGTTCTGGATGAGTTGTAGGGGTTTGATGGCACAGGCAGGGAGCCCAGCCAACAGCGAGTTGCAGTAATCCAGATGGGAGATGACAAGTGCCTGGATTAGGACCTGCGCCGCTTCCTGTGTGAGGCAGGGTCGTACTCTGCGGATGTTGTAGAGCATGAACCTACAGGAACGGGCCACCGCCTTGATGTTAGTTGAGAACGACAGGGTGTTGTCCAGGATCACGCCAAGGTTCTTAGCGCTCTGGGAGGAGGACACAATGGAGTTGTCAACCGTGATGGCGAGATCATGGAACGGGCAGTCCTTCCCCGGGAGGAAGAGCAGCTCCGTCTTGCCGAGGTTCAGCTTGAGGTGGTGATCCGTCATCCACACTGATATGTCTGCCAGACATGCAGAGATGCGATTCGCCACCTGGTCATCAGAAGGGGGAAAGGAGAAGATTAATTGTGTGTCGTCTGCATAGCAGTGATAGGAGAGACCATGTGAGGTTATGACAGAGCCAAGTGACTTGGTGTATAGCGAGAATAGGAGAGGGCCTAGAACAGAGCCCTGGGGGACACCAGTGGTGAGAGCGCGTGGTGAGGAGACAGATTCTCGCCACGCCACCTGGTAGGAGCGACCTGTCAGGTAGGACGCAATCCAAGCGTGGGCCGCGCCGGAGATGCCCAACTCGGAGAGGGTGGAGAGGAGGATCTGATGGTTCACAGTATCGAAGGCAGCCGATAGGTCTAGAAGGATGAGAGCAGAGGAGAGAGAGTTAGCTTTAGCAGTGCGGAGCGCCTCCGTGATACAGAGAAGAGCAGTCTCAGTTGAGTGACTAGTCTTGAAACCTGACTGATTTGGATCAAGAAGGTCATTCTGAGAGAGATAGCAGGAGAGCTGGCCAAGGACGGCACGTTCAAGAGTTTTGGAGAGAAAAGAAAGAAGGGATACTGGTCTGTAGTTGTTGACATCGGAGGGATCGAGTGTAGGTTTTTTCAGAAGGGGTGCAACTCTCGCTCTCTTGAAGACGGAAGGGACGTAGCCTGCGGTCAAGGATGAGTTGATGAGCGAGGTGAGGTAAGGGAGAAGGTCTCCGGAAATGGTCTGGAGAAGAGAGGAGGGGATAGGGTCAAGCGGGCAGGTTGTTGGGCGGCCGGCCGTCACAAGACGCGAGATTTCATCTGGAGAGAGAGGGGAGAAAGAGGTCAAAGCACAGGGTAGGGCAGTGTGAGCAGAACCAGCGGTGTCGTTTGACTTAGCAAACGAGGATCGGATGTCGTCGACCTTCTTTTCAAAATGGTTGACAAAGTCGTCTGCAGAGAGGGAGGAGGGGGGGGGAGGGGGAGGAGGATTCAGGAGGGAGGAGAAGGTGGCAAAGAGCTTCCTAGGGTTAGAGGCAGATGCTTGGAATTTAGAGTGGTAGAAAGTGGCTTTAGCAGCAGAGACAGAAGAGGAAAATGTAGAGAGGAGGGAGTGAAAGGATGCCAGGTCCGCAGGGAGGCGAGTTTTCCTCCATTTCCGCTCGGCTGCCCGGAGCCCTGTTCTGTGAGCTCGCAATGAGTCGTCGAGCCACGGAGCGGGAGGGGAGGACCGAGCCGGCCTGGAGGATAGGGGACATAGAGAGTCAAAGGATGCAGAAAGGGAGGAGAGGAGGGTTGAGGAGGCAGAATCAGGAGATAGGTTGGAGAAGGTTTGGGCAGAGGGAAGAGATGATAGGATGGAAGAGGAGAGAGTAGCGGGGGAGAGAGAGCGAAGGTTGGGACGGCGCGATACCATCCGAGTAGGGGCAGTGTGGGAAGTGTTGGATGAGAGCGAGAGGGAAAAGGATACAAGGTAGTGTCGGAGACTTGGAGGGGAGTTGCAATGAGGTTAGTGGAAGAACAGCATCTAGTAAATATGAGGTCAAGCGTATTGCCTGCCTTGTGAGTAGGGGGGGAAGGTGAGAGGGTGAGGTCAAAAGAGGAGAGGAGTGGAAAGAAGGAGGCAGAGAGGAATGAGTCAAAGGTAGACATGGGGAGGTTAAAGTCACCCAGAACTGTGAGAGGTGAGCCGTCCTCAGGAAAGGAGCTTATCAAGGCATCAAGCTCATTGATGAACTCTCCAAGGGAACCTGGAGGGCGATAAATGATAAGGATGTTAAGCTTGAAAGGGCTGGTAACTGTGACAGCATGGAATTCAAAGGAGGCGATAGACAGATGGGTAAGGGGAGAAAGAGAGAATGACCACTTGGGAGAGATGAGGATCCCGGTGCCACCACCCCGCTGACCAGAAGCTCTCGGGGTGTGCGAGAACACGTGGGCAGACGAAGAGAGAGCAGTAGGAGTAGCAGTGTTATCTGTGGTGAGCCATGTTTCCGTCAGTGCCAAGAAGTCGAGGGACTGGAGGGACGCATAGGCTGAGATGAGCTCTGCCTTGTTGGCCGCGGATCGGCAGTTCCAGAGGCTACCGGAGACCTGGAACTCCACGTGGGTCGTGCGGGCTGGGACCACCAGGTTAGGGTGGGCGCGGCCACGCGGTGTGAAGCGTTTGTATGGTCTGTGCAGAGAGGAGAGCACAGGGATAGACAGACACATAGTTGACAGGCTACAGAAGAGGCTACGCTAAAGCAAAGGAGATTAGAATGACAAGTGGGCTACACGTCTCGAATGTTCAGAAAGTTAAGCTTACGTTGCAAAAAAATAAATAAAATAAAATAAAAGATCTGATTGACTAAAATGATATAGTACTGCTGGCTGGTGAAGTAGCCTGGCTAGCAGTGGCTGCGTTGTTGAAAGTGAAGCTGGCTAGGTGACCTCGACAATTTCTCTAAATTTCTCTAAACTACACAATTATCATGGATACAAGGACAGCAAAGACAACTAGCTAACACTACGCTAATCAAGTCGTTCCGTTGTAATGTAAGTTTCTACAGTGCTGCTATTCGGTAGAAGTTGGCTAGCTAGCAGTGTTAGCTAGCAGTGTTGGCTAGGTAGGAGGACGGCAGCGCGGCAGGCGAAAATAGCTGGCTAGCTAACCGATAATTACTCAAAGCTACACAATTATCTTAGATACAAAGATAGCAAAGAAAACTATGTAGCTAGCTAACACTACACAAATCAAGTCGTTCCGTTGTAATGTAATCGTTTCTACAGTGCTGCTAATCGGTGGCTAGCTGGCTAGCTAGCAGGGTTGACTACGTTACGTTACGTTAGGACGAGAATACCTGGCTAGCGAACCTCAGCGAACCTCGATAACTACACAATTATCTTTGATACAAAGACGGCTATGTAGCCAGCTAAGTAGCTAGCTAAGATCAAACAAATCAAAGATAGCAAAGACAACTGTGTAGCCAGCCAACACTACACTAATCAAGTCGTTCCGTTGTAATGCACTCGTTTCTACAATGCTGCTATTCGGTGGCAAGCTGGCTAGCTAGCAGTGTTGGCTACGTTGCGTTACGTTAGGACAAAAATAGCTGGCTAGCGAACCTCAATAACTACACAATTATGTTTGATACAAAGACGGCTATGTAGCTAGCTAAGCTCAAACAAATCAAACCGTTGTACTGTAATGAAAATGAAAATCAGACCGTTGTACTATAATGAAATGTAATGAAAAGTTATACTACTATTGGGTAGACGGTGGACGTTTGCTAGCTGGCTAGCTGCTGGGCAGATAGCAGTGTGGACTACGATAGACGACGAAATACGATAATTACGCAATTATCTTTGATACACAGACGGCTATGTAGCTAGCTAAGAAGAAATTGCTAAGGTTGGACAAATTAAACCGTTGTACTATAATGAAATGTAATGAAATGTAATGAAATGTAATGAAAAGTTATACTACCTGCAGAGCGAATGCAAATGCGACCGCTCGCTCCAAACCGGATGATAAGGTTTGTATCACAACTAAAGTGGCCAAATAACTTCTTAAAATTAAGCACATTAATCCGCTTTACTCAGAGTATGCTATTCTGTTCTTCTGAAATAGACTACATTTTCTTCATATCATGCTTCTTTAGACCTGTCTAAAATAAATGATGGATTTTTGTGAAGCTGTAGGCTATATTACATGGATTTATTAGACTTTTTAAAATGTAGGTGTTCCAAAGGTCTGCATCAGTGGCTTGTAGGCTATGTGTGGAAGCCAGGAGATGCTTAATGTGTTTATGTATATTAACGGTCAATTACCATTAGTTCTTTGCTTGAAAATCACTGGCTGACAACATTTCCGCCACAGCCCTAGTGCTGAGTAAAAGTTCAAGGACTTCAGCAATTAAGGTGACATACCAAAGTGATATTTCTTAATCATAGCAGAGGTTGCTTCTCAGGGTCACTTACTACCATAAGTATAGGTTCTACCATAAGTATATAGGTACTACCACAAATATAAAGATATAGGTACTATCAGTACATGTGCAGGTCAGTACAGGTGCATCAAAGCAGGGACCGAGAGACTGGAAAACAGCTTCTATCTCAAGGCCATCAGACTGTTAAACAGCCACCACTAACATTTAGTGGCTGCTGCCAACATACTGACTCAACTCCAGCCACTTTAATAATGGGAATTGATGGAAATGTATCTAAAAATGTATCACTAGCCACTTTAAACAATGCCACTTAATATAATGTTTACATACCATACATTATTCATCTCATATGTATATGTATATACTGTACTCTATATCATCTACTGCATCTTGCCATCTTTATGTAATACATGTATCACTAGCCACTTTAAACTATGCCACTTTATGTTTATATACCCTACATTACTCATCTCATATGTATATACTATACTCTATACCAGGGGTGTCAAAGTCAAATGGACGGAGGGCCAAATAAAAAATTTAGCTACAAGCCGAGGGCCGGACTGTTCGAATGTTCATTGAAAAATTTTTAAATGACGCATATAGTCTAGTGAACCTAATTGAACCTACTGAAAACCTAACAAATATATTCCAATATGATCAGATAAATAAAGCAATATTTTCTTATGGCTCTGTCAGTAATCTTTAATTTTCAACAGACACAAAAGACAAATTTCCTTTATATAAAAATCCCCATAACATGAACATTAAATGAAAGAAACCGGTATTCAAGGCACCATCAGTAGCCTATATTTTCTATTTTAGCAAAAGTGGGCTAAATTTACTTCAAAGAAAAAAACAATAATAGCAATTTTCTATCATCCACTCAACTGAAATATTTTTAAAATATAATTGGATTGAAATACAATAAAATAAAGTGCAAAAATCTATTAATCAAAAACAACACTTTGTTTAAGGAGAAGTAACATGCAGTGAAAACAAATATTAAACTTTAACTTTTAAACTTGAACTGAGTAAAAACTCTAAATATGTGATTGCACAGTAATGTTCACTTGTTTGAGGTTGAGGGTGATACTTGGTGGTGTCCCATCTTTTCCACAAGTTCATCAATGTTCGGGGTAAGGCTCTGAGCTGAGGAAATCCTCAGAATTGAGTGGAGGTGTTCAGCAGTAAGTCGACTTCTGTGTGATGTTTTGTTCAGGTTCATCAAAGAAAACAGTTGTTCACACAGGTATGTGCTGCCAAACATAGACAACGTTTGAGCAGCCTGGATGCGCAGCTGGGGCATTGTGTCGGGGAGGAAACGGGCGAACTCCGCAGCACCCACTGCCGCATATTTTGCCCTCAGTGCATCATTGCATTGGAGGTCAATCAACTCCATTTGGAGGTTTGGTGGTGAGCTTTCCACGTCAACAGCAAATGGGTTACCGAGCAGTTCCAACCTGCTTTTTTGTGCTTCAAAGTCAGCAAATCGGCGTCGAAAGTCAGCGGCAAGCATACCTATTTTATCAGCCAACTGTGCGCTCGGGAACGCACTGGTAG
The DNA here is from genome assembly GCF_029448725.1 of Salvelinus fontinalis. Lineage (NCBI taxonomy): Eukaryota > Metazoa > Chordata > Actinopteri > Salmoniformes > Salmonidae > Salvelinus > Salvelinus fontinalis. The sequence continues at coordinate 15,455,620 of NC_074679.1, read as the reverse complement.
AGAGCTTCTCTTTCATGGTCTGGCAGCTGGGAAAGTGGCTCAAATTTTCTTTCCGCATCTGCGTCTCCCACAGAGTCAGTTTGGTTTTAAATGCCTTCACTGTACTGTACATATCAGAGATGACATGATCCCGACCCTGCAGCTGCAAGTTCATTGCATTCAGATGACTCGTAATGTCACACAGAAAAGCCATTTCACACAGAAACATTTCGTCTCGGAGTTGTGTTGTGTCTTTCCCTTTGCTGTCCAAGAACAGACAAATCTCCTCACGAAGCTCGAAACATCTTTGAAGCACCTTTCCCTGGCTTAGCCATCGCACCTCTGTGTGATAAGGCAAATCACCATGCTCCGTTTCTAACTCCGTCAGAAATGCCTTGAACTGGCGGTGATTCAAACCTTTGGCTCTGATAAAGTTAACTGTGCGCGTGATGATGCTCATTACATGCTCCATTTTCAAGGCTTTACCGCACAACGCTTCCTGGTGTATGATACAATGATAAGCTGTCAGCTCACCTGTCGCGTTTTCCTCTTGCATCTTTTCCCGTATCTTCGCCACCAGTCCGCTCCTGTGTCCACACATCGCAGGTGCTCCGTCGGTTGTCAAACCCACGAGTTTTTCCCAAGGCAGCTCCATCTCATTTACACATCTTGACACCTCTTCATACAAATCATGCCCCGTAGTTGTGCCATGCATAGGACGTAAAGCCAAAAACTCCTCTGTCACGCTTAGGCTGGAGTCCACTCCGCGGATGAAAATTGACAACTGGGCAATGTCAGAAATGTCGGTGCTCTCATCCACAGCCAAGGAATATGCAATGAAATCTTTTCCCTTTTTCACAAGCTGCTCTTTTAGATTGATGGACAACTGGTCTACTCTCTCGGCAATGGTGTTTCTGCTCAGACTCACATTTAAAAAGAGTTGCCTTTTTTCTGGGCAAACTTCGTCACAAACTTTAATCATGCAGTTTTTGATGAAATCCCCCTCCGTAAATGGCCGGGCTGATTTAGCGATCTCTTCTGCCAAAATAAAACTGGCCTTGACAGCAGCCTGGCCTTGTGATTTGGCTTTTTTGAACAGAGCCTGTCGAGATTTGAGGCCTCGTTTTAATTCCTCTGCCTTTTGTAGCCTTTGTTCCATGTCCATATTCTTGTTTTTGTCCGCGTGTTTCGTTTCATAATGTCGTCTCAGATTATACTCTTTCAGTACCGCCACACTTTCTCCACACAGAAGACACACAGGTTTTCCAGCTACCTCCGTGAACATATACTCCGACTCCCACCTTGTTTGAAACCCCCGGTTCTCAGTGTCCACCTTCCGTTTTGCCATTTTTGATGGGTATCTGAAAGTTAATTTTACTGTGATGCTGACGACTGCTGTGCCAATAAATATTGAAATGAAGCAGCCTACTGCTCGGTGCGTCACCGTTGCATTGTGGGAAATGTAGTATTGGTGCGTGTAAAAGATCTGCGGGCTGCCGGCTTGCTGCGGTCTGCGGGCCGGTTCTAATAATAAATCAAGATCATCCCAGGGGCCGTAAAAAACCTTCTCGCGGGCCGGATGTGGCCCGCGGGCCTTGACTCTGACATATGTGCTCTATACCATCTACTGCATCTTGCCTATGCCATTCTGTACCATCACTCATTCATATATCTTTATGTACATATTCTTTATCTCTTTACACTTGTGTGTATAAGGTAGTAGTTGTGGAATTGTTAGGTTAGATTACTCGTTGGTTATTACTGCATTGTCGGAACTAGAAGCACAAGCATTTCGCTACACTCGCATTAACATCTGCTAAACACGTGTATGTGACAAATACAATTTGATTTGTTTTGACTACCATAAGTATTATTTTTTGACTACTTAGACTTTAAGTGTACTGGTCAAGTGTGTGAAGGTACCAATAAGAACAGGTAAAAAGTAAAGCCGATAAGTAAAGTTTAGCCTGCTGGCTTATATTAGCCAACCATTTAACATTTATTTACATTAGCTTCAAAATGATTGAATGCATCACCCAGGGACCAGATACTTTAGTAATCAGAGGTCCTCTCACTCAGTTACCATGTAGCGAGGTAAATTCCAGGGAGAGAGAGGATAAAAGAGATGTGCTTTATAAAAACTCTCTGGGGCACAAACACATTTGAAATCTGTGGAGTTACAAAACAGGCTAGGACTTGTCATTGGAGCTCTGTATTTTCACAGCATACAGTGAATGAGTGCACCACCAATGAGTGAATGGATATTATTTCCAGTGCATGTAATCTTTGATCAGATGCCAGTCTCACCCAGAGCTATTAATGGTCTGATCCCTTAATTGGTGAGCTTGCTCTCTTAATGCATAGCCTTCTATATGTGTCCGTTCCAGTCATTTAATAATGGCCATTTCATGCTTCTCTGACTTTTCAAACAGCTTGCTCGGGGCAACTGCGGGGACCGGCTGGCTATTGATTGGAACTCATGGGCAGGGCTGTGTGTGTGAGAGAGCCTGCTCCGTCTAACACACACACACACACACACACACACACACACACACACACACACACACACACACACACACACACACACACACACACACACACACACACACACACACACACACACACACACACACACACACACACACACACACACACACACACACACACACACACACACAGAGAGAGAAAGACACACACACACACATAATCAGGCACATGCATTTTTACTTGAAAGCAGGGACAAACTGATACACTCAAGTAGACAGACGCAGACACACATTTATCAAAACACATGTGCACAAATGTGTGCTGACAAATACAGTACACAAGATCACCAATACAAGAGTAATGAGGAGTGGACAGCCGAGAGACAGATAAGGAGAAGAGTGACGAGGGTCAGGCTAGTTTAGCTGGCAGTGGGCTTGCAGACCTCCACTCCGCCGCCACATAGAGCCCATGGCAGTGGCATTTGCTTGCACAGGGCGATAAATCATTTGACTCTGTTGATGTGGATTAATGTAACCTTTGGCCCCCTCACTCCCTCCATGTTCGGAGACAGGAACATTGGCCCCTGCAAAGCCGGCCCTTGATGGGCAAAATGCAGGGAATTCATATCGGCTTTCAAAGGCAGTATGGAAACTGTCATGGAAGCTGTCATGGAAGCTGTCATGGAAGCTGTCATGGAAGCTGTCATGGAAGCTGTCATGGAAGCTGTCATGGAAGTCGTCATGGAACGTTAACAGGGTGAGAGGTGGTTGAGAGGCATTGAACAGACACAGTTCGTAGTTCACATACCCTCATCAGGTTATCTTAAAGAACAGGGGGTATCTTAGAGAGGTTCTCGCCAAACACCAACGTGACATTGTAAGAGGAACTTCAGAAAATCTAAGATGTTTCTTTTTTAAATAATGAATCAGTGTACAGCTAAGGGTTCTCATTATTATACTTAAGGTGTATCCTCAATGGTCCTTATCTTTGATATTTCATTCCACTCACATAAGTTTGCATAATTCCAGTATAGAGCAGAAACTTCTATCCTTATCTCTGTCTGTGGAATATAAAAGATAACAGGAAATGTACAGACTGGGTTGGTTGTCACCTGGGCAAAATATTAGTCAAGTCAACAAATGGGGGAGTGTTTAGGAGGTTAAACAGTATTGTGTTAGTTGTGATAACGCCTGTGACGATACATGGCAGTGTAAGTTTATGTATGTCAAAGTATTGTTAAACTCTACATAGGTGTGTGCCTGTGAGGATTCTATTAGTATGTTGGTGTCTACAGTTTATACGTCCTGGACTAATCATATGGGCTGTTTTGTAGCCAATGGGTGTAATTTATGCAAATTAGGAGATACAGTTTGCATATTTGAGTGGCTATTCTCTCTGTTGGTGGGGGTGTGTGATGGATATTGCTCTTTTAATGTAGCCTTAGTTTTGTGTCATAGCATGGAATACAGCTGTGTGTGTGTGTGTGTGTGTGTGTGTGTGTGTGTGTGTGTGTGTGTGTGTGTGTGTGTGTGTGTGTGTGTGTGTGTGTGTGTGTGTGTGTGTGTGTGTGTGTGTGTGTGTGTGTGTGTGTGTGTGTGTGTGTGTGTGTGTGTGTGTGTGTGTGTGTGTGTGTGAGATGTGTGAGTGTGTGCATGCTTTTGTCTTCCTCTCTGTGTGTGTGTGGTTATGTGTGTGTGTGTGTGTGCATCTTTTGTCTCTGCGTGTGTGGCTCTGGACAGGAGTTCAGGCCCTGTGGAGTTGCCATCATCCCAGAGCACCAGCCCCTGCAGGCATGGAGCACACCTCCACAATGTCTGGTCTGGCCACTGCAGCCACACAACATCTCCTCTCTTTTCCCCCTCTCCCTCTCTTCTTCTTCTCCCCCTCTCCCCCTCTCTCTCTCTCTCTCTCTCTCTCTCTCTCTCTCTCTCTCTCTCTCTCTCCCTCTCTCTCTCTCTCTCTCTCTCTCTCTCTCTCTCGCCCTCTCTCCTGTTACACAGTTGGCAGAGGTCAGTGTGGAAAGAGAGTGGGGGTATCAGTTTACCCTGCGCTCACACAGACACACAGACCTCCATAACACCCAGGCTCAGGTTTACTGCTGCTGTACTGCCTCGCAGTCTGGTCCCACTGCCAAGCAACATATATTGTAGGTCACTCAGGCTTTTACTATAGCACTGGAGAGGGCATGATTTAAAAAAAAATGCTATATAGGTGATTTATGTTTGATGGGTCTGTAAAAGAATCTAAATTTTCACCTTTATTTTTAGGGTTTTAGATTTGGATTTCAGTTCATCCTGTTGACTGATACGGTCAAAATAGATTTTGGACATAGCGTTGTCCATGTTTTTCTTGATAAAAGCAGTGTTATAATTGTGACTTGACTTTTGTATTTGTGTTGTGTTGCACCTCTGCTTGGAATGTCTTAGCCCACATCAGGAAGTAGTATAGCGCTAAACAGCAGGCCACACAGACCAAGACAACACCATTTGTGGATTCAGTCTGATGAATTATTCAAGCCAAAATATTGCATTGAAAAGTGTAAAAGGTCCCTTGCTGGGTTTAAAAACAGAGAGTACAGTCGCCCTGACAACAAAAGGTTTGACTTCAAATAAGGCTCCATCACATTAGCTAATTTGCATTACAAGTTATTGCTTTTTCCATTAGACTTTTATTCTAAATATGTGGCAAAAAATATTAATCAATTACGGCATAGATTTTTTTCAGCACCCTTGTTGACTGGTTTGCCACACAAAGCAAAACAATTAGCTCCATGGTGCGGTTTTGAAAGTATTTATTTTACAAAGTTTGTACAGAGCTGCTGATGGTGAAATCTTGATGAAGTAGTAATGTGAAAACCTCTGTACCATGTTTCATCGTATGATGTAACACCGTGAAAATAGTTCCTATATAATTGTATCTAGCATATACAGTGTGCATTCAGCATATAGCAAAACTGCCTCGTCTCCATACACGTACTGTACGCTACTGTATGATATATATATATATATATATATATATATATATATATATATATATATATATATATATATATATACACTGCTCAAAAAAATAAAGGGAACACTTAAACAACACAATGTAACTCCAAGTCAATCACACTTCTGTGAAATCAAACTGTCCACTTAGGAAGCAACACTGATTGACAATAAATTTCACATGCTGTTGTGCAAATGGAATAGACAAAAAGTGGAAATTATAGGCATTAGCAAGACACCCCCCAAAAAGTAGTGATTCTGCAGATGGTGACCACAGACCACTTCTCAGTTCCTATGCTTCCGGGCTGATGTTTTGGTCACTTTTGAATGCTGGCGGTGCTCTCACTCTAGTGGTAGCATGAGACGTAGTCTACAACCCACACAAGTGGCTCAGGTAGTGCAGCTCATCCAGGATGGCACATTAATGCGAGCTGTGGCAAGAAGGTTTGCTGTGTCTGTCAGCGTGGTGTCCAGAGCATGGAGGCGCTACCAGGAGACAGGCCAGTACATCAGGAGACGTGGAGGAGGCCGTAGGAGGGCAACAACCCAGCAGCAGGACCGCTACCTCCGCCTTTGTGCAAGGAGGTGCACTGCCAGAGACCTGCAAAATGAACTCCAGCAGGCCACAAATGTGCATGTGTCAGCATATGGTCTCACAAGGGGTATGAGCATCTCATCTCGGTACCTAATGGCAGTCAGGCTACCTCTGGCGAGCACATGGAGGGCTGTGCGGCCCCACAAAGAAATGCCACCCCACACCATGACTGACCCATCGCCAAACCGGTCATGCTGGAGGATGTTGCAGGCAGCAGAACGTTCTCCACGGCGTCTCCAGACTCTGTCACGTCTGTCACATGTGCTCATGTGTTCAGTGTGAACCTGCTTTCATCTGTGAAGAGCACAGGGCGCCAGTGGCGAATTTGCCAATCTTGGTGTTCTCTGGCAAATGCCAAACGTCCTGCATGGTGTTGGGCTGTAAGCACAACACCCACCTGTGGACGTCGGGCCCTCATACCACCCTCATGGAGTCTGTTTCTGACCGTTTGAGCAGACACATTCACATTTGTGGCCTGCTGGAGGTAATTTTGCAGGACGCTGGCAGTGCACCTCCTTGTACAAAGGCGGAGGTAGCGGTCCTGCTGCTAGGTTGTTGCCCTCCTACGGCCTCCTCCACGTCTCCTGATGTACTGGCCTGTCTCCTGGTAGCGCCTCCATGCTCTGGACACTACGCTGGCAGACACAACAAACCTTTTTGCCACAGCTCGCATTGATGTGCCATCCTGGATGAACTGCACTACCTGAGCCACTTGTGTGGGTTGTAGACTCCATCTCATGCTACCACTAGAGTGAAAGCACCGCCAGCATTCAAAAGTGACCAAAACATCTGCCAGGAAGCATAGGAACTGAGAAGTGGTGTGTGGTCACCACCTGCAGAACCATTCCTTTTTTGGGGGTGTCTTACTAATTGCCTATAATTTCCACCTTTTGTCTATTCCATTTGCACAACAGCATGTGAAATTTATTGTCAATCAGTGTTGCTTCCTAAGTGGACAGTTTGATTTCACAGAAGTGTGATTGACTTGGAGTTACATTGTGTTGTTTAAGTGTTCCCTTTATTTTTTTGAGCAGTGTATATATATATGGTAAAGCGTAGGGTGTTGGGTTGAGCGTGCAGAGATTAACACAGAGACAGGGAGGTTATAGTCCACAAACACAATTTTACTAGGCCATAAAATAAACATAACAAAGAAAATCACGTAGTGTTGGCTCGGTCCTTCTTCTTAGCTTTGGCTCTGTGTTGGTCTCTCCCGGTTCTCCCTCGCGGTGTGCCACAGTTCTCCTCTTATGTGGGCTCCACGGCTGGTTGGCACTTTCCCCTAGATATCTCCACTTGGAGATATCCATGTCGGGGTGCCCAGCTCGTGTACTCCCAGCAGAGGGAGCCAACGTAGCATCACGTACCTCCCCTCTATTACCACCCCCCGTCGTAGACCTCCTGTGATACCACCCCCTTAGAACTGACTGGGAGGGAGGCGTACTCAGGGCTAGGTTTGCATCCCTCCTGGAGAGGGCGTCCGCATTGCCGTGCTGGGCCTCTGACCTGTGGATGACAGAGAATCGTTGTAAAGACAGGAACTAGCGGGTGACACGGTCATTCGTGTCCTTACCTCTTGCCATCCACACAAGGGGGGCATGGTCAGTGATCAGGGTGAACTTCCTCCCGAGGAGGTAATACTTGAGGGTGTCCAGTGCCCACTTCACAGAGAGGCACTCCTTCTCGACATTTGAGTACTTCTTCTCCCTCGGGAGGAGCTTCATGCTGACATACATGACTGGGTGCTCCTCGCCTTCCTGCTCTTGGGACAAAACGGTGCCTACCCCTGTCTCAGACACTTCTTTCTGGACCAGGAGGTTTTTTGAGAAGTCCGGGGTGACGAGTACCGGGTGCGAACACAGCACATCCTTCAGGGCCTAGAATGCCGCCTCTGTGTCCTCCGTCCATCGCACCGTCTGAGGTAGTTGTGCCTTCGTTAAGTCTGTGAAGGGAGAAGCTATTGCAGCAAAGTTAGGGACAAATCGGCTGTAGTAGCCTGCTAACCCTAGGAATGACTGCCTCTTGGTTTGGGGGATCGGCCATTCCCTAATGGCAGCGCTTTTTTTTCTTGGGGCTTCACATTTCCCCTCCCGTTCTGATAGCCCAGGTACTCCACCTCGGCATAGCCCAGCTTGCACTTGTGGGGGTTTGTGGTCAGACCTGCATCCCTTAATGCATCCACCACTGGCTGTAACCTACGAAGATGGGACTCCCAACTGTCACTGTGCAGCCGCAAGACACGGTCTTGAGTTGCTGAAAGGTCGCTGGTGCCCCGTGGAGCCCGAAAGGAAGAACCCGGTAGTCCAATTGCTCCCCAGGGATAAGACAGAAGGCTGTCTTCTCCCGGGAGGCCGCTGCCAGCGGAACCTGCCAGTACCCCTTCGTCAGTTCCAACGTGCTGACGTATCTCTCCCTACCCAAGCGGTCGATCAGTTCGTCCACCCGGGGCATGGGGTAGGCGTCAAACTTACGTTCAGGCCCCGGACGTCATTGCAGAAGCAGACGGTTCCGTCCGGTTTTGGTACCAGCACTATAGGGCTAGACCACTCACTGTGGGACTACTCCAGTACCCCCATCTCTAGCATTGTTGTCACTTCCTGCTGGACCGCCACCCTCCGGGCTTCTGGTATCCGGTATGGCCGTTACGTACTTTTTCTCTTGGGTGTGTGTGGATATGATGTTCCACGAGATCCGTGCGCCCCGTCACCTCTGAGAACATGGCCGTAATCTGCTGGACCAACTCTCTGAGCTCTTGTCGTTGGGTGGGGCTGAGGTCTTCTCCCATTGCCACTTCGACAGCACCTCTCGTGCGTGCCATTTCTTCAGCAAGTTCACATGGTAAAGCTGGAAAGGTTTTCTCTTCCCCGTTTGGCGGACCTTGTAATTTACGTCGCCTACCTGCTCAACGATGTCATAGGGCCCATGCCACGTAGCCAGGAATTTACTCACCGATGTTTGGATCAGTACCAAGACCTTCTCACCTGGGTGGAACTCTCATGATTGGGTGCCCCGGTTGTAGACAAGATCCTGGGCGCCTTGCGCCTGGGCCATGTGCTCTCTCACCATTGGCCAATGGCCGTCATCCTCCACCTCATCTCCTCCACATGTTCTACCACGCTGCGAAGGGGGGTCGGCTGCTCTTCCCAGACCTCCTTGGCCAGGTACGGCAGTTCGTGGGGCCGACGGCCATACAGGAGCTCAAAGGGGGAGAACCCAGTGGATGCTTGGGGTACCTCGCGCACTGAGAACATCAGGTGGGGCAGCAGCTAGTTCCAGTTCCTCCCATCTCTCTCGATGACCTTCTTCAGCATCTGCTTTAGGGTCTTATTGAAGCGTTCAGCTAGCCCGTCCGTTTCTGGATGGTACACACTGATCCTCAACTGTTTTATTCGTAATAGATTGCAGACATCTTTCATCACATGAGACATGAATGCGGTGCCCTGGTCCATCAGGATTTCCCGCGGAATACCCACCCGGCTAAATAAATGGAAGAGATCCCGTGCGATACCTTTTGCTGCCGCTGTGTGTAAAGGGATTCCCTCTGGATACTGGGTGGCATAATCCAAGATTACCAGGATGTATTGGTGTCCCCTCGCGGTCTTCACCAATGGTCCCACCAGATCCATTGCCACCCGCTCAAATAATACTCCTATAATATGCAAGGGAACCAAAGGGTGTCTATAATGTACCCTCGGAGCTGTGATCTGGCACTCCGGGCAACTACTGCAGTAGACCTCCACGGCGCGTTTGACTCCGGGCCAGTGAAAACCGGTTCCCGATCCGCTCCCTGGTTTTCTCCATCCCCAGGTGTGCCCCAACCAGGTGGGTGTGTGCAAGCTGCAACACAGTCCTAACATACTGACTGGGTATGAGTAATACGTATTTTGTCTCCCCATTGTGCTTTACTGCCTGATACAATAAATTATGCTTGATGGTGAAGTAGGGGTAGCGCCACTTACTTACCCCAGGTAACAGCACGCCATCCACCGCAATCACCTGGCCCCTAGCGTTCTGGAGATTGGGGTCTTCGAACTGGGCCGTCCCGAACTGGCCCGTGAGGATTCCCTTGTCAGGAGCTCCATCTAGGGCCTCCTTAAAGGGGAGCTTGAGGTCTTCCTTGCACGGTGGCTCGCTTGCCGGAGTGGGGTCATCTCCCACCTCCGGGTCCGACTCGGGCCCAGTGGATACCTCTCGTGGCGGGGGGTGGGTTGCGCAGGCCACCGTCCTTTTTCCTTTTCTTCCTACCTCACGTGTGCGCCTCCCCAGGTCCCTCCTCCACAGTGCCTGGAAGAGAGGGAAGTCTCAACGAGGAGAATGGACACGGGCAGGTTAGGAACAGCCCCCATGCGCATCTGGCAGTCCCCCCTTGGGGTGGTTATCCTCACTGGCACAGTTGGGTAACTCTTTGTGTCCCCGTGTGCACAGGACACTGTCACCTCCTTGTCCCCCGGTTCATCCTTCCCCTCTCACGTGAGCCACTGCGGGTGGGCCAGAGTCACCATGCTGCCGGAGTCCAGCAGTGCTCTGGTGTCGATGCCATCGATTCGTGCAGGAACAATCGGAGGGACCGTCTCGGTGTGCGCCCAACAGGAGGTGACATAACTCGCCATCCGGGTTACCCCCGAGCTGGGGGATGCGGAGGGCATGGCCTCCTTCATTCCGGGACAGCTCCACGCGACATGTCCTGAGTCACCGCGCTCATAGATCTAGGTTCAGCAGCGGCCAACGTCGTCAGTTTGGGTCACCCTCCTGCTTCACAGCCTCGGCTGGTTCCATTCGGGCCCCCTTCAGCCCCTCGCCTCTCTTTGTGTTGTTCATCCCCCTCGCCACGTCCCCTCTCTCCGCTCGGGCTCCTCTCAGCAGGTCCTGGGTGTTCTGGTGAGTTTCCACAGCGGTCAGCAATTCCTCCAGGCTCTGGGGGTTCTGCATGCTTACCGTCTTCTTCATCTCGTATGGCAGGGCCTGAAGGTATCGATCCAGGACGAGCTTGTCGATCATTGGGAGGGACGGTACGTCAGTCAGTAGCCAACCCTTGGTCAGGAGCACTAGGTCGCTCATCAGATGGGGTGGAAAGGGTGGCGTCAAAGGCCCAGTCTTGGACTAGTTGTGCACAGCATGCAAGGCTGAATCCATAACGGCTCAGGATCTCACATTTGAGTCCCTCATTATTCACGGCCTGGTCAGAGTTCAAGTCAAAGTAGGCCTTCTGGACCTTCCCCGAGAGGCAGGGTGCCAACAGGCTGGCCCACTTGGGCTTGGGCCATCCTCCCCTCTGTGCCATCCTCTCGAAGGTGCACAAATACGTCTCCACGTCATCTTCCTTTCATCGGCCTTCAACTGGGCTACCTCCGCTACCAGTCTGCGGTTTTGTTGGTGCTGCTCCTCCAGTGCTTGCTCCTGGAGAGCCTGTTGCTTCTGCTGGGTGAGGAGAAACTGAGCCACCAGCTCCTCCTTGGTAATCTCTGTACGCTCGACCCCACGGCACCCAAAGCTACTGAGATACCTGCATTCTCCACCATATGTGGTAAACCGTGGGGTGTTGGGTTGAGCGTGCAGAGATTATCACAGAGACAGGGAGGTTTTAGTCCGCAAACACAACTTTACTAAGCCATCAAGTAAACATAACAAAGAAAATCACGTAGGGTTGGCACGGTCCTTCTTCTCAGCTTTGGCTCTGTGTCGGTTTTTCCCGGTTCACCCTTGCGGTGTGCCACAGTGCTCCTCTTATGTGGCCTCCACGGCTGGTTGGCACTTTCCCCTAATTACCTCCACTTGGAGCTATCCGTGTTGGGGTGCCCAGCTCGTGTACTCCCAGCAGAGGGAGGCAATGTCGCATCACGTACCTCCCCTCTATTACCACCCCCCGGGGTAGACCTTCTGGGATACCACACAATATATGTCTTCACTATTATTCTACAATGTCAAAAATAGTAAAAATAAAGAAAAACCCTTGAATATATATATATGTACATTTTTATACTACCGGTCAAAAGTGTTAGAACACCTACTCATTCAAGGGTTTTTCTTTATTTTTACTATTTTTGATGTAGAATAATAGTGAAGACATCAAAACTATCAAATAACACATATGGAATCATGTAGTAACCAGCTTCATGAGGTAGTCACCTGGAATGCATTTCAATTAACAGGTGTGCCTTCTCAAAAGTTAATTTGTGGAATTTCTTTCTTTTTTAATGCGTTTGAGGCAATCACTTGTGTTGTGAAAAGGTATACAGAAGATAGCCATATTTGGTAAAAGACCAAGTCCATTTTATGGCAAGAACAGCTCAAATAAGCAAAGAGAAATGACAGTCCATCATTACTTTAAGACATGAAGATCAGTCAATACGCAAAATATCCTTTGTTCTGGAGTCCAAATTGTAGATTTTTGGTTCCAAACGCCGTGTCTTTGTGAGACGAAGTGTGGGTAAACAGATGAGCTCCACATGTGTTTTTCCCACCGTAAAGCATCGAGGAGGAGATGCTATGGTGTGGGCGTGCTTTGCTGATTACACTGTCTGTAATTTATTTAGAATTCAAAGCACGCATAACCAGCATGGCTACCACAACATTATGAAGCGATATGCCAACCCATCTGGTTTGGGCTTGGTGAGACAATCATTTGTTATTCCACAGGACAATGCCCCAACACACCTCCAGGCTGTGTAAGGGCTATTTGACCAAGAAGGATTGCTGCATTAAATGACCTGGCCTCCACAATCCCCTGACCACCACCAGATTTAGATTTGTTAGGGATGAGTCGGACCTCAGAGTGAAGGAAAAGCAGCCAACAAGTGCTCAGCATATGTGGGAACTCCTTCAAGACTGTTCGAAAAGCATCCCAGGTCAAACTGGTTGAGAGAATGCCAAGACAATTTTAACAAGGCACACTTGTTCATTGAAATGCATTCCAGGTGACTTCCTCATGATGCTGGTTGAGAATGCCAAGAGTGTGCAAAGCTGTCATCAAGGCAAAGGGTGGCTACTTTGAAGAATCTCAAATCTCAAATATATTTTAATTTGTTTAACACTTTCTTGGTTACTACATGATTCCGTATGTGTTATTCCATATATACTGTATATATATATATATATATATATATTATTTTTCTTTCAGTTTTATTGTCACATTCACCAGATAGGTGCAGTAAAATGTGTTGTTTTACAGGGTCAGCTATAGTTGTACGGCACCTCTGGTGCAAATTAGAGTTAAGTGCCTTGCTCAAAGGAAATCAACAGATTTTTGTAGAACACTGATGACAAATCAAGTCACTGAAGTAGGAAAATGGGTCACACATACTCAGCTGGAACTTAGATATGAATGTTATATTTGGAAGTGGTTACGCAGACCTCTTATAACTTTCAGCGGGTGGTAACTAAATTAAGGACATGAATTACAGTTGAATTACAGTTGAAGTCAGAGGTTTACATACACTTAGGTTTGAGTCATTAAAACTAGTTTTTCAACCACTCCACAAATTTCTTGTTAACAAATTATAGTTTTGGCAAGTCGTTTAAGACATCTACTTTGTGCATGACACAAGTAGTTTTTCCAACAATTGTTTACAGATAGATTATTTCACTTATAACTCACTGTATTCCAGTGGGCCAGAAGTTTACATACCCAAAGTTGACTGTGACTTTAAACAGCTTGGAAAATTCTAGAAAAATATGTCATGGCTTTAGAAGATTCTGATAGGTTAATTGACATAATTTGAGTCAATTGGAGGTGTACCTGTGGATGTATTTCAAGGCCTACCTTCAAACTCAATGCCTTTTTTCCCATCATGGGAAAATCAAAAGAAATCAGCCAAGACCTCCACAAGTCTGGTTCATCCTTGGGAGCAATTTCCAAACACCTGAAGGTACAACGTTCATCTGTACAAACAATAGTACGCAAGTATAAACACCATGGGACCACGCAGCCGTCATACCACTCAAGAAGGAGACGCGTTCTGTTTCCTAGAGATGAAAGTACTTTAGTGCGAAAGTGACCTAAAACAGGGAATTTGTACTCGGATTAAATGTCAGGAATGATCAAAAAAATTGTTTAAATGTATTTGGCTAAGATACATTTCCGACTTCAACTGTATGTGTGTATTATTATCATGTCTTAGATTAATCCGGCCAGTTCTTACTCATCTCTGTATCCTACCTGTCAGAACTAGACAAATTCGTGTTTTATATCAAACGTGTTAGAATTTAACCTAGAAAAAGAAGGATGAAATAAAAAAATAAAAAATATTCTCATGAGAGAGATTTCCCTATTTGAATCAACATCCAAACACCATTTCCCTTTAATTGCCCGAAATGCAATCATCTCTGCGGGAAAATGTGTTGTAGTTCTCCATTTTCCCAAAAACTTATTTGAATATCCTGAAATCATGTTTGGGTGGGAATGTAAACGGTTGGTTGATATTGACCACCTTATTGAGGGGAAAGATATAGCTGAAGACTATATTCACCATTATTACCACCTGCGAACAGTCCATCTCCATAGGACTTCTCAATCCACCATGTACACATTTAAACAATGCAATTATTCTGCCCCTGGAGAGAGAGTTGGAAGGACTGAAGCTTATAGCCTTCTATATGAGTGAGGAAATGATAGGAGTCGAGAAGCAACTTCTTCAAAGAAAGACCAACGGGCATTACCTGGAAAACAGGTACGTCGACACATATCCATCCATATAGGCCAGTGGGCATTATTAGAAAGACATGAAGGGGATCCGAAGAGTGAGATGGCAGCTTGGGTCCAAACTACATGATACGTATAGTACCAGGGAGATTGCACGCCAGGGAAGCCAAAAAATATTCTGGGATTGCTCTGGCAATTCGCACATAAACACTTAATTTGGAGGAAAATAAATGCCATGTTGTTTTTTTTTTACATTTGCATGACAATTTTCTAGAACATCATGATGACAGTGGCCATTTTAGGCCATTTTTAAACCTATACTGTACATACTGTACATGTCTCCTGTAAGACCCTATGATCTGTGAACCATATATGATACAGATAACACTGGTTTCATTATAATTCATACAGTGTGCTCTGAACTATGGACATATAGAATATATCAAAATGACACTTTTTGATTTTGTTTAATTTAAGAACAATATACTCTACAAGTACATCACATTTCTGGTCTCTCTGCTAATTCTGAAGTTCTGATACATTTGATGAGCACCACCAACACTGTGAATGGGAAAATGGATTCAAAAGGAACCTCACTCTGCTGGTGATTTTCTGAATGTGCAATCCTAAAGGAGGGCTGTGATTGGTTAACTTCTTATGGCTGCAGGGGCAGTATTGAGTAGCTTGGATGAAAGGTGCACAGAGGTGCCCGGAGTAAACAGCCTGCTCCTCAGTCATAGTTGCTAATATATGCATATTATTATTCGTATTGGATAGAAAACACTCTGAAGTTTCTAAAACTGTTTGAATTATGTCTGTGAGTAAAACAGAACTCATATGGCAGGCAAAAACCTGAGAAGTTCCACTTCCTGTTTGGATTTTTTCTGAGGCTGCTAGATTTTCAACCAAGCTTCCAATTAAATTACAGTGAGATATGGATAAGTTTTCACTTCCTATGGCTTCCACTAGATGTCAACAGTCAATAGAACTTTGCCTGATGACTCTAATGTGAAGGGGGGCCGAAGGAGACAGGAATGATTCACCACTGCCATGAGGTGACCATGCATTGAACACGCGCGTTCAAGTGAGAGGCACCTCCGTTCCATCGCTCAACTGAAGTCAATGTAATTCTCCGGTTGGAACGTTATTCAAGATGTATGTTAACAACATTCTAAAGATTGATTCAATACATCGTTTGACATGTTTCTACTGACTGTTACGGAACTTTTGGACATTTCGTCACGTTATAGTGGACGCGCTTTGTGACTTTGGAATTGTTTACCAAACGCGCTAACCAAAGTAGCTAATTGGACATAAATAACGGACATTATCGAAACAAATCAAGCATTTATTGTGAACCTGGGATTCCTAGGACTGCAATCTGATGAAGTTCATCAAAGGTAAGGTAACATTTATCATGTATTTTCTGATTTCTGTTGACTCCAACATGGCGGCTAAATTTACTATTGTTCTGAGCTCCGTCTCAGATTATTGCATGGTTTGCTTTTTCCGTTTAAAAAAAATCTGACACAGCGGTTGCATTAAGGAGAGGTATATCTATAATTCCATGTGTATAACTTGTATTATCATCTACATTTATGATGAGTATTTCTGTTGAAACGATGTGGCTATGCACTATCACTGGATGTTTTTGGAACTAGTGACTGTAACGCGCCAATGTAAACTCCGATTTTTTTATATAAATATGAACTTTATCAAACAAAACATGCATGTACTGTGTAACATGAAGTCCTATGAGTGTCATCTGATGAAGATCATCAAAGGTTTGTAATTCATTTTAGCTATATTTCTGCTTTTTGTGACTGCTATCTTTCGCTGGAAAAATGGCTGTGCTTATTGTGGTTTGATGTTACCTAACATAACCGTTTGTGGTGCTTTCGCTGAAAATAATATTTGAAATCGGACACTTTGGTGGGATTAACAACAAGATTACCTTTAAAATGGTATAAGACAAATGTATGTCTGAGGAATTTTAATTATGAGATTTCTGTTTTTTTAATTTGGCGCCCTGCACTTTCACTGGCTGTTGTCATATCATCCCGTTAGCAGGATTGCAGCCATAAGAAGTTTTAATTACCTATAATGTCAATTTGTATGTATAAAATGGGTCATATCATTAAGTCCATTCTGGAAATATGAAGT
Source organism: Salvelinus fontinalis (assembly GCF_029448725.1). Classification (NCBI taxonomy): domain Eukaryota; kingdom Metazoa; phylum Chordata; class Actinopteri; order Salmoniformes; family Salmonidae; genus Salvelinus; species Salvelinus fontinalis. The sequence goes on along the minus strand of NC_074679.1, from coordinate 15,438,765 downwards.
ATTTGAATAGGGTATTGTTCCAAACAATAAACAATCCAAAAAGGATACTTTTGAGATATTAATATTAATAGTTTTCATGTTGAATGTGAAATGTTGTTTTCGGTTCACAGATCATAGGGTCTTACAGGAGGCATGGATATTTAAAAGGGGCCTAAAATCACCACTTTTATCATGCTTTTCTCCAAGGACAAGTGTGATACAAAATGTCAAAAACATATTCAAACAACTTTCCTCCTAAGGAAGTTTCTATGTGAGAATTGCCAGAACAATCTGAGCTACCCAAAATATTTCTCGGAGTTTCCCTGGTCACGGGGTGAGGAAAACCTCCTGGTCCCAATGACACACACACACTCGACATAGCTTCCTGCTTTCAGCTACGTCCCTCTGAGGCTCACACATGGTGAATCATAAGGCATGTAAAAAAGAAAAAAGAAAAAAAACGGAGTAAATCTAGATTGATGGTCGGGGAGAAGAGCTTTGCATCATCAAAGCAACAAACACCCCTCTCCACGCCACTGGTGCAGGTTCAATAAGATGAAGAGATGAAAAACTGGATGAAAGCTAATGAAAGACAAACATGAGAGGTGGTGAGGGGTGGGAGAAACAGGGGGATGAGAGGTGGTGAGGGGTGGGAGATATAGGGGGATGGGAGGTGGAGAGGTGGTGGGAGATACAGGGGGATGGGAGGTGGTGAGGGGTGGGAGATACAGGGGGAGGGGAGGTGGTGAGGAGTGGGAGATACAGGGGATGGGAGGGGTGAGGGGTGGGAGATACAGGGGGATGGGAGGTGGTGAGGGGTGGGAGAAACAGGGGGATGAGAGGTGGTGAGGGGTGGGAGATATAGGGGGATGGGAGGTGGAGAGGTGGTGGGAGATACAGGGGGATGGGAGGTGGTGAGGGGTGGGAGATACAGGGGGATGGGAGGTGGTGAGGGGTGGGAGATACAGGGGGATGGGAGGTGGTGAGGGGTGGGAGATACAGGGGGATGGGAGGTGGTGAGGGGTGGGAGATACAGGGGGATGGGAGGTGGTGATGGGATGGGAGATACAGGGGGATGGGAGGTGGTGAGGGGTGGGAGATACAGGGGGACGGGAGATGGTGAGGGGTTGGAGATACAGGGGGATGGGAGGTGGTGAGGGGTGGGAGATACAGGGGGATGGGAGGTGGTGAGGGGTTGGAGATACAGGGGGATGGGAGGTGGTGAGGGGTGGGAGATACAGGGGGATGGGAGGTGGTGAGGGGTGGGAGATACAGGGGGATGAGAGGTGGTGAGGTGGTGGGAGATACAGGGGGATGGGAGGTGGTGAGGGGTTGGAGATACAGGGGGATGAGAGGTGGTGAGGTGGTGGGAGATACAGGGGGATGGGAGGTGGTGAGGGGTGGGAGATACAGGGGGATGAGAGGTGGTGAGGTGGTGGGAGATACAGGGGGATGGGAGGTGGTGAGGGGTGGGAGATACAGGGGGATGGGAGGTGGTGAGGGGTTGGAGATACAGGGGGATGGGAGGTGGTGAGGGGTTGGAGATACAGGGGGATGAGAGGTGGTGAGGGGTTGGAGATACAGGGGGATGGGGGATGAGAGGTGGTAAGGGATACCGGGGGATGAGAGAGGGGGGTGCTAGCGAGAGGACAAGTGGGGGAGACAGTGTTTGGTGTGGTCCGATCAACCACAGGATGTTGCTGTAGTCAATAGCAGGGAGATGAAAAGGATCTGGTACCCAGCCTGGGAGGTCTCTGGGAGGGAGGCCTAGCTGTCTGTGTGTGTGTGTGTGTGTGTGTGTGTGTGTGTGTGTGTGTGTGTGTGTGTGTGTGTGTGTGTGTGTGTGTGTGTGTGTGTGTGTGTGTGTGTGTGTGTGTGTGTGTGTGTGTGTGTGTGTGTGTGTGTGTGTGTGTGTGTGTGTCAGATTGCCAAGCCAACAGGCTGCCTTGTTTCCGCCAATTGGCTCATTCATCCCCCTCCTCTCCCCTGTAACTATTCCCCAGGTCGTTGCTGCAAATGAGAACGTGTTCTCAGTCAACTTACCTGGTAAAATAACGGTAAATAAAAAAAGTCCTGTACAGTAGCTCACTGTAGACCAGTGCAGTGTTAGTGTACATATTACGCAGTGTCCTGTACTGTAGCTCACTGTAGTCCAGTGCAGTGTTAGTGTACATATTACGCAGTGTCCTGTACTGTAGCTCACTGTAGTCCAGTGCAGTGTTAGTGTACATATTACGCAGTGTCCTGTACTGTAGCTCACTGTAGTCCAGTGCAGTGTTAGTGTACATATTACGCAGTGTCCTGTACTGTAGCTCACTGTAGTGCAGTGCAGTGTTAGTGTAGATATTACGCAGTGTCCTGTACTGTAGATGTAACTAGTAGAGAACACATGCAATCTCACCTGGAGTAGTAGAGCATAGTGTGGATGTTTCACACTGGATCCCACAGGTACTAGTACTAGTACACAGTGTTCCAATGCAGCAGCTTCAGACCAGAGCTACACTCTAGACTGTATGTACAGGTAGAATGAAGCAGCCTCAGACCAGACCTACACTATAGACTGTATGTACAGGTAGAATGAAGCAGCCTCAGACCAGAGCTACACTACAGATTGTATGTACAGTTAGAATGAAGCAGCCTCAGACCAGACCTACACTATAGACTGTATTTACAGATAGAATGAAGCAGCCTCAGACCAGAGCTACACTATAGACTGTATTTACAGATAGAATGAAGCAGCCTCAGACCAGAGCTACACTACAGACTGTATGTACAGGTAGAATGAAGCAGCCTCAGACCAGAGCTACACTATAGACTGTATGTACAGGTAGAATGAAGCAACCTCAGACCAGAGCTACACTATAGACTGTATGTACAGGTAGAATGAAGCAACCTCAGACCAGAGCTACACTATAGACTGTATGTACAGGTAGAATGAAGCAACCTCAGACCAGAGCTACACTATAGACTGTATGTACAGGTAGAATGAAGCAGCCTCAGACCAGAGCTACACTATAGACTGCATGTACAGGTAGAATGAAGCAGCCTCAGACCAGAGCTACACTATAGACTGCATGTACAGGTAGAATGAAGCAGCCTCAGACCAGAGCTACACTATAGACTGTATCTAGAGATAAAATGCAGCAGCTCAGTGAGATCATGTTTGTGGTCACCTTACAGACACGTGGAAGGAAGGACGTCATCACAATGCCTGAGATGTTGATGATTTAATTACAGTCACAGGGTCATCGTTTAAGTCTTCAACAAGCCAATTGAGGTAATCCTGCTATTCAGACACACGAACGGATGCTGATCATTTGATTACCGTCACATGGTCATCATTTAAGTCTTAATCCTAGACTAGGAATATAATATCATGCTACTGACTACATGGCAAATTATAGCGAAACGTATTGCAATGGCCATGCAACTCCTAAACATCATTGTTAAAGCTGTTGAGTTAGAGCAGGAAGCAGTAGTGTGTGGCAGATCCAGAAGGCTGCCTGTGCTGTGGTGATGTCAGTAAATAGTGCATCTTTCTCACTATTGGCTCAGCTAATAGAATTCAGGCAGTCATTAGCTTGTTCCTGGGTTTGGTTCAGCTTTTGGCCTGATAAATCAGCTTTTGTGTGTGTGTGTGTGCGTGCGTGCGTGTGTATGTGTGTGCGTTTAAGCACTTACCTGTATTTACAGTATCTGTTTTGAGCGGTGCTCTCCTTCTGTTTCATTCGCTCCCCCTTCCAGTCTGTCCCTCTCCCTCCCCTCTCTCTTTCCCTCCTCTCTCTCTCTTTCCCTCCTCTCTCTCTCTCCCTCCTCCTCTCTCTCTTACCCTCCCCTCTTTCTCTCTCTTTCTCTCTATCCCTCCTCTCTCTCTCTTTCTCTCTATCCCTCCTCTCTCTTTCTCTCTATCCCTCCTCTCTCTCTCTCTCCATTCCCTCTCTTTCTCTCTTTCTCTCTATCCCTCCTCTCTCTCTCTCCCTCCCTCCCCGCTCTGTCTATTTCTCTCTATCCCACCTCTCTCTCTCCCTCCATCCCCTCTCTTTCTCTCTTTCTCTCTATCCCTCTATCCCTCCTCTCTATCTCTCTCCCTCCCCGCTCTCTCTTTCTCTCTATCCCTCCTCTCTCTCCCTCCTCCCTCTCTCTCCCTCCTCTCTTTCTCCCTCTCTCTCTTTCTTTCTCTCTCGATATCCCCAGTCCTTTCTAACCAGAATGGAACAGCACTGTAGCCTATACTCTAAATGCAAAAACACTGAACACCTCACTTAGTTACCATTGTCTTATCTATCAAAGCAACAAAGCAATCTCTTTAATTGTGTATTTTACTATGTCTGGTACATTACGTGCGCTTCATACTCACATAAGTCCTACTGTCTGAGGCCTTAGTTGGGTATAGTACAGTCTGACAGGGTTTAAACATAGTGGCTATGTGATTCATGTTCCTGCCCTCTTCTAATTGAGGAGATAAGATCAGCTTGTGTATTCATGGGAAACGAATTACCTGACTGGAGGTATTACTGCTGCTATTCTGCAGGTAAAGCATGCCTCAGCCATGGTCACTGCCTCAACCAAACCCTTTACCTTCCGTCATTAGAGCCATAATGAAGTTAGGCTCCCCCTCCTCTTCCCTCTCTCATGTCTACGGTGGCCTTGTTTTATTTGGATTGGTTTTTTAACCTTTATTTTAACAGGGAGTTAGAGACCAAGGTCTCTTTTACACATGAGTCTGTATACACATCAAACACATCAATATACATTATACAGCAACATACACGTCAATACGCACATCAATATCCACATCAATATCCACATCACTATACACATCACTGTACACATCATTGTACACATCACTATACACATCACTATACACATCGCTATACACATCACTGTACACATCACTATACGCATCACTGTACACATCATTGTACACATCACTATACACATCACTATACACATCGCTATACACATCGCTATACACATCACTGTGCACATCACTGTACACATCCCGGTACACATCACTATACACATCAATAAACACATCAGTATACACATCAGTAAACATATCGGTATACACATCAATAAACACATCACTATACACATCACTATACACATCAATAAACACATCACTATACACATCAAAAAACACATCGGTATAAACACATCAATATACACATCACTATACACATCACTATACACATCACTATACATTATACAGCAACATACACAGCACTATACACGTCAATATACAGATCACTATACACATCGGTATACACATCGATACACACACCGATATACACATCACTATATACACATCACTATACACACATCACTATACACACCAATATACACATCAATATACACATCAATATACACATCACTATATACATCAATATACATCACTATACACACCAATATACACATCAACATGCACACATCAATATGCACAACAATATACATATCACTATACTATACATACACATCACAACGGTCTAAGGCACTGCATCTCAGTGATAGAGGTGTCACGACAGACCCTGGTTCGATTCCAGGTTGTATCACAACCGGCCATCATTGGGAGTTCCATAGGGCGGCACTCATTTGGCCCAGCGTCGTCCGGGTTTGGCCGGGGTAGGCCGTCATTGTAAATAATAATTTGTTCTTATCTGACTTGCCTATTTAAATTAAAAGGTTAATTAAATACATCTAATAAAAATATATGCACATATGTGCAATATATGCACTATGCACGTCAATATGCACGTCAATATGCACGCCACTATGCACGCCACTATGCACGTCACTATGCACGTCAATATGCACGTCACTATGCACATCGATATGCACGTCGATATGCACGTCGATATGCACGTCGATATGCACGTCACTATGCACGTCGATATGCGCGTCAATATGTGTGTCAATATGCGCGTCACTATGCACGTCAACATGCACGTCAACATGCACGTCAACATGCACGTCAACATGCACGTCACTATGCACGTCACTATGAACGTCAATATGCACATCGCTATGCACGTCACTATGAACGTCAATATGCACGTCAATATGCGCGTCACTATGCGCGTCACTATGCGCGTCACTATGCGCGTCAACATGCACGTCAACATGAACGTCAACATGCACATCACTATGAACGTCAATATGCACATCACTATGCACGTCGCTATGCACATTTATATGCAAATCAATAAATGAAAAGCTGAACAAACAGTGTGTTACAGGTGTTACAGTATGTTGGCCCTCTAAGGAGACAGTGCTGATCTAGGATCAGCTTTGACCATCATGATTAAGAGTGCAGGTAGAGGTAGGACCTGATCCTAGATCAGCACAGCTACTCTGAGACGCTTTATGAATATGGACTCTTGTGCTGTGTAGGCTTTAGACGTGGCCTAGACTGTTGATTCGTTGTTTTTTACCACTGACTGCTCAATGACATAATTTACGTGGCTGTAACAGTTAGTAGAGTAAATGTTTATAGATGCACAGATTGCCTATTAAAGATTGGAATTGTTTGCTTTATTGTTCTGTTTATGCATGTGCCATTTGTGAGAATGTTTGGCTGTGAGCCAGATAGCTAGTTATTCGGGCTCTCTCGCTGGAAGCCAGGCATTTGATAACTGGGGTACTTTTACACATATTTAAACCCTGAGCATTCAACAATGAGCCTAGAGCACACAGCAACATAAACTGGATCTAGTTAACTGGAGTGCCACCTGCTGGTCATGGAAGGAACTGCACGTGGGAAAGCGCCCAAGTATACACACACTTGGATGTACAGAGACATACAAGTGTGCACGCACGCACGCACGAACACACACACTCACAAAATATATGGTCACTGTTGCCATCTGAAATGGCTCTATGATGACTGTCAGACTTGGAAAAGAGCCTGTCCTTCATTTCCCCCCACTACCTTTGAAACACACTTGGTTCATCATAGGATCATACAGAGATGCTCTTATCATTTAAATATCACAAGGACCCGCTGCTCTGTCCAGCAAAACTTCTAGATCTTAGGAGAGTGACATGTTCATACCTGCAGAGTGACTCCTCTCTCTCTCTCTCTCTCTCTCTCCCTCTCTCTCTCCCGCTCTCTCTCCCTCTCTCTCCCTCTCTCCCTGACTCTCTCTCCCTCCTCTTTTCTTTCCTTCCCTTCTCTTTCTCTCCTGTTGAAATTAGATATGTTAGTCTTTACTCATGTATTGTTATTCATTATATTGATTTATGTACTGTATTGTTGAGGGAGATAGCACATAAGCATTTTGCTGTGACTTTTAGTCCTGCTGTAAACTGTGTATGTGTGATTTCATTTGATATGACCTGTATTATATGTCTCACTATTGTCATTACAAGAACGTTTTTCACTTTTTTCCAACATAAAAAAGCAAAGGGTTTATAAAAAAGGGCCAGAGGCTAGAGGTGGAATTACAACTCCCCCAAAGCTTTGTTGGGAGCCACTGGACCAAGAAGGAAGGAGTCTTTGCCCTCCTCACTTTCCACCAAAAAACCGGAATCTTTTGCTCCCCTGCTTTTCCTTTAGAGGGCCAGAAGCTGAGGGAGGGGTAAAGGGAGGGAAGGAGAAAGAAGGAAAGGGGAAGAAGAGTAGGGGTTCTCAGACCCTCATTTACCCTGTCAACCCTCCTAGCGGGGGATAGTGTTCAGGATCTATTGATCCCAACTCAGTGGAGCACTAATTCTGCAGACTTGATTGATTCCGACTGTTGTCTAGCCTCAGTGCACAGCCCAATCCTTCCTCTGCACTACTTTCACTCCCTCTCTCCCTCCCTCTCCTCCCCCAGCTTCTCATAAAGCATTGATATGCATGACAGGAGGCCTGGAGAGGTGGGGTTAGTGGTAGTGGTGATGGGGATAGGGGGAGTGTACATATTAAGTGTATATACATTACAACAGGAAATATGAAGACATGGATGTCGATTAAGGCAGACCCCTGCATCTCTCTGATTCAGAGGGGTTGGGTACAGAAGACACATTTCAGATGAAAGCATTCAGTTGTACAACTGACTAGGTATCCCCCTTTCCCTTTCCTTACCTGGCGAGGTGAAAGACAGCAGCTAGGGCCTATCAGCGGCCGGACACGAGACAGGAGACAGAGCCCAGAGCGAGGTGTTCACGAGATGCCAGCCCAGAGGACTTTCTTTCTGTCCCCTTTACTCCCCTTATCTTTTCTTCAACCCCCTTCTCTCAACATCTCTCTCCTTCAACCCCCTTCTATCTCCTACTCTCTTCTGCAACCTCCTCTCTCCTTCACCCCTTTCTCTCGCCTTCTCTCTCCTTCACCACCTTCTCTCAACATCTATCTTCTTCAAACCTCTTCCCTCTCCTTCTCTCTCCTTAAAACCCCTTCTCTATCCTTCTCTCCCCTTTTCTGTCCTACAACACCCTTTCGCCCCTTCTCTTTACTTCAACCCCCTTCTCTGCCCTTCTCTCTCCTTCTCTCCCCTTCTCTCTCCTTCAACCCCCTTCTCTCCCCTTCTCTCTCCTTCAACCCCCTTCTCTACACTTCTCTGTCTTTCTCTCTCCTCTCTCCTTCTCTCTCCTTCTCTCTCCTTCAACTCCCTTCTCCCCCTTCTCTACACTTCTCTGTCTTTCTCTCTCCTTCAATTCCCTACTCTCCACTACTCTCTCCTTCAACCCCCTTCTCTGCCCTTCTCTCTCCTTCTCTCCCCTTCGCTCTCCTTCAACCCCCTTCTCTCCCCTTCAACCCCCTTCTCTCCCCTTCTCTACACTTCTCTGTCTTTCTCTCTCCTCTCTCCTTCTCTCTCCTTCTCTCCCCTTCTCCCCCTTCTCTACACTTCTCTGTCTTTCTCTCTCCTTCAATTCCCTTCTCTCCCCTTCTCTCTCCTTCAACCACCTTCTCTTTCCTTCTCTCCCCTTCTCTCTCCTTCAACCCCCTTCTCTCTCCTTCTCTCTCCATAAAGCCCCCTTTTTTAAAATTTAGCCTAAAATTACATACCAAATCTAACTGCCTGTAGCTCAGGCGCTGAAGCAAGGATATGCATATTCTTGGTACCATTTGAAAGGAAGCACTTTGAATTTGTGGAAATGTGAATTGAATGTGGGAGAATATAACACAATAGATCTGGTAGAAGAAAATACAAAGAAAAAAACAACTGTTTTTATTTCTACCACCATCATTGAAATGCAAGAGAAAGGTCCCAGTTCTAGCCATCACTATGGTTGTAATTCTAACGGTGTCCACAAGATGGCAGCAGTGTATGTGCAACGTTTCAGACGGATAACTTGAAGTATGAGTGAACTACATGACATTTAGTGTGAAGTCACCAAGGTACATTTGGTCAAATCGTGAAGGAGACATTTGCCTTCATATAAAACATTTCTGCAAGAATATCGTCAAATCTGTAAACTTGAACTTACATTTAGCTTTTGTATTAGTAGCCATATTATACGTTCAACATTTGCAAAACAACCAGTTTTCATAACTTCATAACTCCGAATATTGTTATATTTTTTGCCCAAAAGGAAAAGGCATGCTGTCATACAAGGTTAGTAGCTACATTTTACGACATATACAGGGTTTCCGTAAAGCCCAGCTTGTTGGCTATCTAGCTAGCTTTGTTTGACTCTGATTGGTGCTTATGAGACAAAGTTAGAGTCGTTCAAGTGAAGACCACCAGCGTCATCGGCGTGCCATGAAGGCGTCGCTCTCTGAACAAATATGATGTCCTGTAGGATATACTACACCCCTAATGATATAGTTCAGTCTGGATACGTTCTAGGATCTCTGAGGAATACATACAAACGTGATTTGACTGGTTGAAACAACGTTTAGGGTGAGATTTTCACAGATTCCTTTCTTTGCAAATTGAACGAGTGGAGATACAAAATCGATTGTGCATGCTATATGGACCTTTTTAGGATATGAAAAAGGATTTTATCTAACAAAACGATCTTTCATGTTACCTCTGGGACCCTTTGGATGATAAATCAGAGCAAGATTTTAAAATGTAAGTACACATTTCACCTTCAGAGGTGAATATATAAACCTATTGCAGTGAACAAAGTGTTTTGTTGTTAGGAGCTCTCCTCAAACAATAGCATGGAATTTTTTCTCAGTAATAGCTACTGTAAATTGGATAGTGCAATTATATTAACTTTTTATGGCTGCAGGGGCAGTATTGAGTAGCTTGGATAAAAGGTGCCCATTTCAAACGGCCTGCTCCTCAGGCATAGTTCCTAATATTTGCATATTATTATTAGTATTGGATAGAAAACACTCCAAAGTTTCTAAAACTGTTTGAATTATGTCTGTGAGATTAACTTCTTGCGACTATAGGGGGTGCTGTTTCAAATTAGCATAATTGTCTCTACAGATGAAACGGCTTCCTACTCAATTATTGATCGTACAATATGCATATTATTGTTATTATTGGATAGAAAACACTATCTAGTTTCTATAGCCGTTTTAATTATGTCTCTGAGTGGAACAGAACTCTTTCTACAGCGAAATCCATGACAGGTTTTGCGAAGGTCTGAGAGCGAAGCTCTGATCTCAGTTCAGTTTAAAGGGGTGTGTATATCCTATGGAACGACACGAACTGCACCCGCCTTCCCCTGGATGTCAGTAACCAATGAGAAGTGGAATGGGCTTCCTACGTAGCTGTCAGAGGTTATAAAAGACCAAGGAGTGAGGTACGCCTTCTTTCGACGCTGAACTTTACGCAGAGAGAGACCTAGGGATGCCATTTTCGAACGCTAAGTAATGAACTTTAGATATATCAGTCTGTAATTTAATTTGATATAGGTGTTAGAAACATCATAACGAAGCCATTTGAAACCGAGTTATATCAGATTATGCGAGTATATTGCTATTTTTCGGAATTTCCTCAGTATTGCGTAATGAGGATTTGGACACGTTAGCTAACGTCTGCTATATCAGAAGTTGAATGCAACGTTTTACAACCAAGCAACGATTCTTTTGGACAAAAGTACCACTTGGCCAAGATTCCGATGGAAGCTCGTCGAAAAGTAAGAGCTATTTATGATGTTATTCCATTTTTATGTGGAAAAATGTAAACTCAATAACGGTAAATAGTGACGCCGTTATTGCGGCACTAGTCTGTCTGTAACGCACACTGTATGTCTAGTAATGTTAATTTTAAAAATCTAACTTAGCGGTTGCATTAATAACTAATGCATCTTTCATTTCATGGCCAACCTGTATTTTTTTAGTCAAGTTTATGAATAGTTTTCGATAAAAATAGTTGTATTATCATGATGCTGCCGGGCAGATTGCTTGAGTAGTTGGACAGTATTTCCATTGTGTAAGCACGATTTGTGCAGCTAAATATGCACATTTTCGATCAAACTCTATATGGATTGTGTAATTTGATGTTACAGGAGTGTCATCGGAAGAATTCTGAGAAGGTTAGTGAAAAAATTAATATATTTTGGCGATGTTTACGTTATCGCTCTCTTTGGCTAGAATCAATGCTCTGGTAACGTTTGTATATGTGGTATGCTAATATAACGATTTATTGTGTTTTCGCTGTAAGACACTTAGAAAATCTGAAATATTGTCTGTATTCACAGGATCTGTGTCTTTCGATTAGTGTATGCTGTGTATTTTTACGAAATGTTTGATGATTAGTAAGTAGTTAAACACGTTGCTCTATGTAGTTATTCTAGTCCATTTGTGACGGTGGGTGCAATTGTAACCTATGACATCTACCTGAAATATGCACATTTTTCTAACAAAACCTATCCTATACCATAAATATGTTATCAGACTGTCATCTGAGGAGGTTTTTTCTTGGTTAGGGGCTATCAATATCTTAGTTTAGCCGAATTGGTGATAGCTACTGGTGTTGAGAGAAAATGGTGGACAAGAAAAATTGTGATTTTTGCTAACGTGTTTAGCTAATAGATTTACATATTGTGTCTTCCCTGTAAAACATTTTAAAAATCTGAAATGGTGGCTTTATTCACAGGATCTGTATCTTTCATTAGGTGTCTTGGACTTGTGATTTAATGATATTTAGATGCTACTATTTAATTGTGACGCTATGCTAGCGATGCTAATCAGTGTGGGGGGGGGTGGGGGGTGCTCCCGGACCCGGGGTAGGTGCTCGGTAGAGTTTAACAGAACTCATATAGGCAGGCAAAATCCTCAGTTGAAATCAAAACAGGAAGTCAGAAATCTGAGCTTGTCTGTATTCACCAGAGTCCTTTAAGAAATCCAATTGAGTTATGACTGATGTTGCACTGCCTAGGGGTTCCACTAGATGTCAGCAATCAATAGACATTCCAATGAGACTTCTATAATGTTGTGGGAGAGAATGAGAGCAGAATCAGTCAGGTGTCCATCAAGCAGCCAGGCGCAGATCATGCATTTTCCTCATGCACGACACTGACGTTCCATTGCTCACGCAGACAAGAAGGAATACTCCGGTTGGAACTTTATTAAAGCTATATGTTAAAAACATCCTAATGATTGATTCAGTACTTAGTTGACCAGAATTAGCGTTTGGATATGTTAACCAGACGCGCTAACAAAAGAAGGTATTTGGACATAAATAACAGATTTTTTTCGAACAAAACAAACATTTATTGTGGACCTGGGATTCCTGGTGTGCTTTCTGATCCTAATCAGCAAAGGTAATGGAATATTTATCATGTATTTTATTGTTTATAGTGACGCTATCTTTGCAGCTGTGGTATGCTACTTTGAGCGACGTCTCAGATTATAGCGTGCAATTATTTTTCCATAAAGTTTTTTTGAAATCTGACACAGCGGTTGCATTAAGGAGAGGTATATCTATAATTCAATGTGTATAACTTATATTATCATCTATATTTATGATGAGTATTCATGGTTGAAACGATGGGCTATGCAAAGTCACTTGATGTTTTTGCATTTAGTGAATCTTGTAGCCTCAATGTAAACTCAGATTTTTTGATATAAATATGAATTTAATCAAACAAAACATGCATGTATTGTGTAACATGAAGTCCTATGAGTGTCATCTGATGAAAATAATCGAAGGTTAGTGATTCATTTTATCTCTATTCTGGTTTTTGTGAAGCTATATTTAGCTGGGAAAAATGGCTGTGATTATTTTTGGTTTTGTGGTGACCTAACATAATAGTTTGTAGTGCTTTCGCTGAAAAGCCCATTTGAAATCGGACACTTTGGTGGGATTAACAACAAGATTACCTTTAAAATGATATGACACATGTATGTTTGAGGAATTTTAATGATGAGATTTCTGGTTTTTGAATTTGGCGCCCTGCACTTGGACTGGCTGTTGTCATATTGGTCCCGATATCGGGACTGCAGCCATACAAGAATTGAATCTTTCAGCCGATATAAGACACTTATATGTATCGACATTTGTTGTTTCTCTAAAATCTACGATCGTGACACAAGGCGCCGCATGATTTACAACTGTCCCCTACAACGGGACGCCGATCCCTAATTAACACCCCTTCTCTCTCCTTCTCTCCCTTTCACTCTCCTCCGCTCTCCTACCCTACCCTTCTCTCTCCTTCTCTTCCCTTCTCTCGCATTCAACCCCCTTCTCTCCCATTCTCTATCCTTCTCTCCCCTTCTCTCTCCTTCAACCCCCTTCTCTCCCATTCTCTCTTCTTCAACCACCTTCTCTCTCCTTCTATTCCCTTCTCTCTCTCATCCCCCTTCGCTCCCATTCTCTCTCCTTCTCTCTACTCCTCTCTCCTCTCCAATTCTCTCTCCTTCGACCCCCCTCTCTCCCATTTTTTCAAAATCTCTATCCTTCAACCCCCTTCTCTTTCCTTCATCCCTATTCTCTCCCCTTCTCTCTCCTTCAACCCCCTTCTCTCTCCTTCAACCCCCTTATCGCCCCTTCTCTCTCCTTCTCTCCCCTTCTGTCTGGAATTCACTATCCTTCTTTCTCATTCTCCTTTATCCCCCTTCTCTCCCCTTCTCTCTTCTTCAAACCCCTTCTCTACCCTTCTCTCTTCTTCAACCCCCTTCTCTACCCTTCTTTCCGCTTCTCTCTTCTTCAACCTCCTTCTGTCTTCTCTCTCCTTCAACCCCCTTATCGCCCCTTCTCTCTCCTTCTCTCCCCTTCTGTCTGGAATTCACTATCCTTTGCTCTCATTCTCCTTTATCCCCCTTCTCTCCCCTTCTCTCTTCTTCAACCCCCTTCTCTAGCCTTCTCTCCGCTTCTCTCTTCTTCAACCTCCTTCTCTCCCCTTCTTCTCTCTCCTTCAGCACCCTTCTCTCTCCTTCTCTCTTTTTCAACACCCTTCTCTCCCCTTCTCTCTTCTTCAACCACCTTCTCTTTCCTTCTCTCTCCTTCCCCCCCTTCTCTCTCCTTCAACCCCGTTCTCTCTCCTTCTCTCCCCTTCTCTCTCCTCCTCTCACCTTCCCTCCTCTTTACTCTCCTTCAACCCCCTTCTCTATCCTTCTCTCCCCTTCTCTCTCCTTCAACCCCCTTATTGCCCCTACTCTCTACTTCAACCCCCTTCTCCCCCCTTCTCTACACTTCTCTTCCTTCACGCTCCTTAAACCCCCTTCTCTCCCCTTCTCTGTCGTTCAACCCCCTTAACTCCCCTTCTTTCTCCTTCTCTCCCCGTCTCTCTCCTCCTCTCTCCTTCCCTCCGCATCTTCCTCCTTCAACCCTCTTTTCTAGACTTCAACCCTCTTCTGTCCCATTCTCTCCCCTTCTCTCTCCCCTTCTCACACTTGAGCATCTAGTTTGTGTGTGATTGAAATCATTAGTCAACACTGTTGGTTTAAACCTTAGCCTAAAATGTCTGCTCCGCCGCATTCATCTAATTAACATACAGTGCATTTGGAAAGTATTCAGACCCATTGACTTATTCAACATTTTGTTACATTACAGCCTTATTCTAAAACATTTTTTTTCATCAATCTACACACAATACCCCATAATGACGAATCAAAACAGGTTTCTAGATTTTTTACTGTGTACTTAGGGTCGTTGTCATGTTGGAAGGTGAACCGTCGCCCCAGTCTGAGGTCCTTAGCGCTCTGGAGCAGGTTTTCATCGAGGATCTCTCTGTACTTTTCTCTGTTAATCTTTGCCTCGACTTTGAGTAGTCTCCCAAGTCCCTGCCGTTGAAAACATACCCAGTGCATGATGCTGTCACCACCATGCTTCACCTTAGGTGGTGCCAGGTTTCCTCCAGATGTGATGCTTGGCATTCAGGCCAAAGTGTACAAGCTTGGTTTTATCAGACTTGAGAATCTTGTTTCTCATAGTCAGAGTCTTTAGGTGCCCCTTGGCAAACCCCAAGCGGGCTGTCATGTGACTTTTACTGAGGAGTGATTTCCGTCTGGGCACTCTACCATAAAAGCCTGTTGGAGTGCTGCAGAGATGGTTGTCTTTCTGGAAGGTTCTCCCATCTCCACAGAGGAACTCTAGAGCTCTATCAGAGTGACCATCAGAGTCACCTACCTGACCAAGGCCTTTCTCTCCTGATTGCTCAGTTTGGCCGGGCAGCCAGCTCTAGGAAGAGTCTTGGTGGTTCTAAACTTCTTCCATTTAAAAATGATTGAGGCCACTGTTTTTTGGGGACCTTCAATGCTGCAGACATTTTTTGGTACCCTTCCCCAGATCTGTGCCTTTCCACAATCCTGTCTTGAACTCCTTGAAACTCATGGCTTGGTTTTTGCTCTGACATGCACTGTCAGCTGTGGGACCTTATATAGACAGGTGTGTGGCTTTCCAAATCATGTCCAATCAATTGAATTTACCACAGGTGGACTCCAATCAAGTTGTTGAAACATCTCAAGCATGATCAATGGAAACAGGATCCACCTGAGCTCAATTTCAAGTCTCATATTAAGGAGTCTGAATACTTACAGTACCAGTCAAAAGTTTGGACACACCTACTCATTCAAGAGTTTTTCTTTATTTTTACTATTTTCTACATTGTAGAATAATAGTGAAGACATCAAAACTATGAAATAACACACATGGAATCATGTTGTAAGAAAGAAAGAGTTAAACAATAGATTTCTACAAAGTAGCCAACCTTTGCCTTGATGACAGCTTTGCTCACTCTTGGCATCTTTTTATTAACTTTTATTTAACCTTTATTTAACTAGGCGTAAATACATTTTCTAAAAACCTGTTTTTGCTTTGTCTTTATGGTATTGTGTTTAGATTGATGAGGAAAATAATACATTTGGTCAATTTTAGTATAAAGCCGTAACGTAACAAAATGTGTATATAGGGAAGGGGTCTGAATACTTTAAGAACGCACTGTAATACAAAAATCCCCACCAAAAGCTGTCTGTTTAAGATAGAGATACAGTATCTGTTTTGTTGCATGGGCTGCGTCTCAATCCAGCGAATCTAACCGATATTGCCCTTTCGCATATTCGGTGAAAGGTGGCAGAGCTAGAGTGGTGTTTGTCAGACCATGAGACATACCAAAAATCGTTTTTCTCACAAAAACATCTGTAACGTCCGAACGGTTTGGCTGACAAAGTATTATGACCACTCTCATGAGTGCCAAAAAGTCTCACAAGACTAGTCTGAAGTCGCTACAGCCTCTTCTGCCAACGTCTGTCTGTAACATGTGAACGGTTTAGGCTAAACTAATACACACGGTTTGGGCTACACACTCTGTGGACAGCTAAAACTCTTTTCCTTTTTGCTCTGGGACGCCCACAAGCCTCACCAGTTAAAAAATAAATATACGTAGAAATAGTTTAGTGCCTAAAATAAGGACATAAATACATGTAAAAATAAATACAAAATATAACAAAACAAATAAGTTTACTGATATTTTCTTATATCTCTCAGATATAGAACAGATACTTCTGAACAAACTTTCTTTAGATATTTTTGGGGACTATCTGTTGTTCCATGTAGTGAATCTGTTATTCAATGTGTTTCTATTGGCTAATAGCAGTAATGCCAAATGCAATGTTTCATCCAAAAATATTTGTATGAGGGTTTTTTATACTTTAAGGGTTCTTAAAATTCTAAATCAAATAGGTAAACGATCCTTGGTACGTCCATCTCAAAACAATTCCATATGTTCCCCCGGCTTAGACAGGGCTTAGACTCTAGAGGTTAAAATATGCATTGCTTTCTTGCCACCACTATATTGTTTGTGTACTACTCCAGAATAAGTTTCCCCTCCACCAATCTCTTATCAGAAGCTATAGGAGGATTTCAGGATTAAGTTGATCAAACGGGGGATTGAGTGTGTTTAAGAACATGATTATAAGTCCGCCTAAGCACATAATGCATGGAGGGGGGAAATCTGCTTGCATGCGTTTTCTTTAATCGACTTTGCGTCGTTGATAACAATGCGTACCTATTTATCTGTGTTTGTGTAATGGCCGCTGCAGGTCTGTCACTTTGGGGCCCACTATGGGACCTCTGGGTGGTACAGGGGCCTTTCAGAGGTGCGGTGGGGGCTGGCTAAATCCTGTCTATTCTCCCTGGCACTACCCCGTGCCAGAAATGGGGCTCTATGCAATGCAGGCTGAGCCCTGCCACAAACTGCAGAGGGGGTAAAGGGGGGCATGGGCACCGCCCGGCTGGGTATTTACTCTCACCCAACAGCGGCACTGGCCAGAGCACAGCAACCTGACACACAGATACAGACAGACAGGGTTGGGTAGATATAGTGAAGGAAGGCACGGTGAACATTTATTCACATCAGGTCGATATTGAAATGAAAAGCCTAGACCAGGTTAAATAAAGAATAAAAATTCAACCTACAAAACCTATTATATGTTACTAAAATCCATTCCACTCCATTTAGTATGATGCTTTATGTTACGTTACATTGGCTTCCCAATTGCAATTTCATACATATTGTCATGAATTTGGAATATGTATGATATGTTATGAATTCCAATTTGTTGTTGCTTATGTTAGCTAAGTGGCTAGGTAACCAATGCTAAAGTTAGCTAGGTGGCTAACATTAGCTAGACTAGGTTTTGGCATAGGGGTTAAAGTTAAGAGTTAGGAGTTAGGATAAAGGTTAAAGGATAAAGGTAAAGGCAAGCTAACATGCTAAGTTGTAGCAAATAGTTATAAAGTTGCTAATTAGCTAAAGCTGGTCATGATGAGTTCAAACAAGCAACCTTTTGGTTGCTAGACATTCATATTATACGTCTTCGCATCCACCCCAACACCCTACTTTTGTTTTTGCCTTAATTTTTGCCTTAAGTAACCTACTGTCTTATTGAACGTATATCATACTAAACGGGACAAACAACGTAACCTAAAGTAATGTAATATATCATACTAATTGGAAAGGCACAGATTGAAGTATGATATAATGTGTTTTGCTCTGAGACAAGGTTGTAAAAACAAATCAGGCATACAGTTGAAGTCAGAAGTTTACATATACTTAGGTTGGAGTCATTAGAACTTGTTTTTCAACCACTTTGCAAATGTCTTGTTAACAAACTATAGTTTTGGCAAGTCTGTTAGGACATCTACTTTGTGCATGACGCAAGTAATTTTTCCAACAATTGTTTACAGACAAATTTTATCACTTACAATATATATTGTATCACAATTCCAGTGGGTCAGAAGTTCAATTACACTAAGTTGACTGTGCCTTTAAACAGCTTGGAAAATTCTAGAAAATTATGTCATGGCTTTAGAAGCTTCTGATAGGCTAATTGACATGCTTGACCCCAAGCATACTTCCAAAGTTGTGGCAAAATGGTTTAAGGACAACAAAGTCAAGGTATTGGAGTGGCCATCACAAAGCCCTGACCTCAATCCTATAGAAAATTTGTGGGCAGAACTGCAAAAGTGTGTGCGAGCAAGGAGGCCTACAAACCTGATTCAGTTACACCAGCTCTGTCAGGAGGAATGTGCCAAAATTCCCCAAACTTATTGTGGGAAGCTTGTGGAAGGCTACCCGAAATGTTTGACCCAAGTTAAAAAAAATGTATAGGCAATGCTACCAAATACTAATTGAGTGTATGTTAACTTCTGACCCAATGGGAATGTGATGAAAGAAATTACAACTGAAATAAATCATTCTCTCTACTATTATTCTGACATTTCACATTCTTAAAATAAAGTGGTGATCCTAACTGACCTAAGACAGGGAATTTGTACTAGGATTAAATGTCAGGAATTGTGAAAAACTGAGTTTAAATGTATTAGGTGTATGTAAACTTCCAACTTTAACTGTATGTAGACTACTGATATGCACCAAAAGTGTATACAGGTGCAGTATTGCAGGTATCACAAGTTCTCTGTACATGAAAATGAGAATAAAAATGATGATCATGCCGTTCCCTATATGTCCTATTTCCCATTGCCCGTTTCATGATGTACTGCTCCACAGTATGATTGGACCTGAATTTTGCTAATGCAGACTTTGATTTACATGTACCATTTAAATGGTGGAATTGCTTATGACTGTGCTTCTGAGACTTGTACTTAAACCAGCTCGATTATTCCAAACGCATATTTCATTTCACTTGGTTGATGGTCCCATATGGTAAGATGTTTCATTTTCAGTACAGAATCCCAGATATAATGACGCTCAATTAAAAAGCAATATGCTATAAGATTCCGTGATAATGAAGTTATTTTTTCTCTACGTTTTAACACCCTGCTACCACAGCCGCAGGAAGAAGTTTGGGGTTGGAGGTGCTGGTAACCGTCTGCTAATAAAGGACTAGTAAAGGCCCAGTGCACGACTTTTTCTGATTTTTTTAGTAAATGTATTTGAGTGTTTACCAGCGTTTGTAACGTGAATCTGATAATTATCTGTACAAAATAGTTTATCTGATAATACTTGTGGAATATATGCTTGAAATATGTTTTCCAGTTTCTTTAAATACTCTGTAAATGCAACTTGTTTCTCTGTGAAGACTGAAATAGTCCATTCTTTCCTTCTTCATATTAGTAGATGCTCTTATCCAGAGCAATTTACAGTAATATTAGTAGATGCTCTTATCCAGAGCAATTTACAGTAATATTAGTAGATGATCTTATCCCGAGCATTTCACAGTAATATTAGTAGATGATCTTATCCAGAGCAATTTACAGTAATAAGGGCATACATTTTCCCCATGGGAATCGAACCAACAATCTTAGCATTGCAAGTGCCATGCTCTACCAACTGTGCTACATCATACCGTCACAAACAACTTGATGGGGAAAATAATAAAGGAATATATATATAAAATAATATGCATATATATATTTAAAATAACATACCTATTTATAAAAATATATATATGGGGGATTGGAAATGATGCAGACAACTACATTGTCACGACTTCCACCGAAGGTGGCTCCTCTCCCTGTTCGGGCAGCGCTCGGTGGTCGTCGTCGCCGGCCTACTAGCTGCCACCGATCCATTTTTCCTTTTTGTTTGGTTCTGTCTGTTTTTGTTATCACCTGTGTCTGATTAGTTAATTTCGGTGGATTTATTATCCTCCGCTGCCTGCTAGTCTTTGTGCGGGATTATTTGCTGTGTTAGCTCTGTTAGGGGTGCGTGTTTGCACCACAGGGTTTTTATTTCCCCTCACAGTCGTTGTACCGTTGGTCCTGTATTTAGGAGTAGAGGTTTCCCCCACCTGTTGTTGTTGGGTTGGGACTTATAATAGACGACTGTGCCACTGGAATTCCTTGCTCTCCTGCTCCTGACTCCTGCACCTACTTCTTCTTAGGAGGCACCTAACATACATTGATAGAGGCCACAATCTATGTGCAATAAATAAAAAATACAAATGAAGGACAGGGCAACAACAACTCTTACAATTCCAACTATTGAGTCCTGCAAAATAATGTTCTTAATTATATGACCTTTTTTTGCCAAAGCAGAGATGCTGAAAATCCCGTACTACAGACCTCTATCTCGGTCCGCTAATACTAGTAAAGTCTTTTGTAAAAATAAAAAATAAACTATATATATATATATTGTTGATTTTTTTTTTTCACGGGGTACTGCAGCACCCTCAGCACCCCTACTTCCCGCGGCTATCCCTGCTACTTCAACACCCTGCTACATCAACACCTTCCTACTTCAACACCCTTCTACTTCAACACCCATCTACTTCAACACCTTCCTACTTCAACACCCTTTTACTTCAACACCCATCTACTTCAACACCTTCCTACTTCAACGCCCATCGACTTCAACACCTTTCTACTTCAACACCCTTCTACTTCAACGCCCATCGACTTCAACACCTTCCTACTTCAACACCATGCTACTTCAACCCCCATCTACTTCAACACCCATCTACTTCAACACCCATCTACTTCAACACCTTCCTACTTCAACACCCATCTACTTCAACACCTTCCTACTTCAACACCCTGCTACTTCAACAGTGTCCTACTTCAACATCCTTCTACTTCAACAGCTTCCTACTTCAACACCCTGCTATTTCAACACCCTGCTACTTCAACACCCTGCTACAGCCTCACTCATTAAATATATTCAATTTTTTCATGTTTTGCACCCTTTCCCTCCCCCTACCTCACACTCACTCACATTCCAATTCCATCATGGATTTAAAAGGAATGGATTGCTGTGAGTAATATGAACCAAAAAGCCATGCCTGCACCACTCCAATGTGTTTAAATGTATGAGGGGACGTGAACGAATGAAAACTGCTAGAGAAGGGTACAGAATCGGAAATACAGAAATGTACTCACTCACTAGCATTTACTGTAGGTAGATTGCTAGAGACGGCAAGGTAGCCTAGTGGTTCTAAGAGCACTGGGCCAATAACTGCAAGGTCGCTGGTTGGAATCCCTGAGACAAATAGGTGAAAAATATGTCGATGTGCCCTTGAACAAGGTACGTATCCCTAATTCCTCCTGTAAGGTGCTTTGGATAATAGTGTCTGTAAAATGAGATGTGCACATAACTTTGTTTTCCGCACAAAACTCCCATTGAACTCAATGCATGATTTACACAAATGTTCAAGTTTGAATCGCGCTCTCAATCCTAAAGCTAGGATTCGGCCCTAAATGACTGAAACATGCATCCTCCCTTCCAGGCCCCAGCTCTGTGTCTAGCTGTCTGTACTCAGTCTGTGCCTAGCTGTCTGTACTCAGTCTGTGCCTAGCTGTCTGTACTCAGTCTGTGCCTAGCTGTCTGTACTCAGTCTGTGCCTAGCTGTCTGTACTCAGTCTGTGTCTAGCTGTCTGTACTCAGTCTGTGTCTAGCTGTATGTACTCAGTCTGTGTCTAGCTGTCTGTACTCAGTCTGTGTCTAGCTGTCTGTACTCAGTCTGTGTCTAGCTGTCTGTACTCAGTCTGTGTCTAGCTGTCTGTACTCAGTCTGTGTCTAGCTGTCTGTACTCAGTCTGTGTCTATCTGTCTGTACTCAGTCTGTGTCTAGCTGTCTGTACTCAGTCTGATCGGCATCTCTGTGTCTAGCTGTCTGTACTCAGTCTGTGTCTAGCTGTCTATACTCAGTCTGATAGGCAGCTCTGTGTCTAGCTGTCTGTACTCAGTCTGATCGGCAGCTCTGTGTCTAGCTGTCTGTACTCAGTCTGATAGGCAGCTCTGTGTCTAGCTGTCTGTACTCAGTCTGATAGGCAGCTCTGTGTCTAGCTGTCTGTACTCAGTTTGCTCGGCAGCTCTGTGTCTAGCTGTCTGTACTCAGTCTGATAGGCAGCTCTGTGTCTAGCTGTCTGTACTCAGTCTGATAGGCAGCTCTGTGTCTAGCTGTCTGTACTCAGTCTGATAGGCAGCTCTGTGTCTAGCTGTCTGTACTCAGTTTGATAGGCAGCTATGTGTCTAGCTGTCTGTACTCAGTTTCATAGGCAGCTCTGTGTCTAGCTGTACTCAGTTTCATAGGCAGCTCTGTGTCTAGCTGTCTGTACTCAGTCTGATAGGCAGCTCTGTCTATTTTCTCATGTAATGACTCTCTCTCTCTCTGTCTAGCTGTCTGTTTGATAGGCAGCTCTGTCTATTTTCTCATGTAATTACTCTCTCTCACCGTTTCTCTCTCACTCTTACCCACTCTCTCTTACCCTCTCTCTCTCTCTCTTACCCACTCTCTCTCTCACTCATACCCACTCTCTCTCTTACCCTCTCTCTTGTTCTCTCACTCATACCCACTCTCTCTCTTACCCTCTCTCTTGTTCTCTCTCTCTTACCAACTCTCTCTCTCACTCATACCCACTCTCTCTCTTACCTTCTCTCTTGTTCTCTCTCTCTTACCAACTCTCTCTCTTACCCACTCTCTCTCTCACTCATACCCACTCTCTCTCTTACCCTCTCTCTTGTTCTCTCTCTCTTACCAACTCTCTCTCTCTCTCTCTTACCAACTCTCTCTCTCTCTCTCTCTCTCTCTCTCTCTCTCTCTCTCTCTCTCTCTCTCTCTCTCTCTCTCTCTCTCTCTCTCTCTCTCTCTCTCTCTTACCCTCTCTCTCTCTCTCTCTCTTACCCTCTCTCTCTCTCTCTCTCTTACCCTCTCTCTCTCTCTCTCGCTTACCCACTCTCTCTCTCTCGCTTACCCACTCTCTCTCTCTCGCTTACCCACTCTCTCTGTCTCTCTCTCTTCTTTTCTTCTGGAGGCTTTTAGCAGGCCCTTCAATGGGGGAATTCCATTGGGGGGAATTTCCCTCACATTGTTATTACTCTGATGGAATATGCCTTTACTGTGTTCATTGTCAAGAACGACAGCATTGGTTATGGGACCACATAGGCCTTGAATGGTAACATGTTAAAGCAACTCTCCTTTTGTCACTGTAGTTGACTCAATGTACACACCAGAACCTGAGCTAAATGTGCTGGATAAACATATACCCATAACCCTGAGAGACAATGCAATAAGGTACTGCATTATCATGGTACCATAATGGGCACGTGTTAAGGCTTGTCAACAACAAGACATGAGGTGAATGAGAAATGTAAAAGCCTTCAAGGAAATCTGTCTCACCAAAGATTTATGCAGAATCATTGTTTACACAATTACTGCCTATACACACTCTGCAAGACTGGTAGAAACTACTTGTTAGGGGAGTCAACCTCCTATTTCTACAATTCTGAAACCTAATCTGCAGATTTATTTCACTGTGTAAAAAGGGGTTCATTCTGCTCCAATGAATCAAGTCCATTTGAATAAAATAAACTGTAAAATGTCTGGTTTGCTGTCCTTTTTCCCGCCAGTCAGTCGGTGTGTTCTATTAATCCTCAGTGATTGGTAACAAGGCCCAACACATCAGCTGATTTCCCAGCCTTCACTCACAAAATGATTCGCAGATGGATAGGGAACATACAGTTTGCTTGCACCGGGGACCTAGGCAAAGATGTGGATTGGCCTGTGTCATGTTCTTCCACAGATGAAGGAGCCTGTTAAGTACAACGGTTTGATTTGTTTGATCTTAGCTAGCTACATAGCCGTCTTTGCATCAAACATAATTGTGTAGTTATTGAGGTTCGCCAGCCAGCTATTTTCGCCCTAACGTAACGCAACGTAGCCAACACTGCTAGCTAGCCAGCTTGCCACCGAATAGCAGCATTGTAGAAACGAGTGCATTACAACGGAACGACTTGATCAGTGTAGTGTTGGCTGACTACACAGTTGTCTTTGCTATCTTTGATTTGTATTTGTTCGATCTTAGCTAGCTACTTAGCTGGCTACATAGCCGTCTTTGTATCGGTGATAATTGTGTAGTTATCAAGGTTCGCTGAGGTTCGCTAGCCAGGTATTCTCGCCCTAACGTAACGTAACGTAGTCAACCCTGCTAGCTAGCCATCTAGCCACCGATTAGCAGCACTGTAGAAACGATTACATTACAACGGAACGACTTGACTTGTGTAGTGTTAGCTAGCTACATAGTTTTCTTTGCTATCTTTGTATCTAAGATAATTGTGTAGCTTTGAGTAATTATCGGTTAGCTAGCCAGCTATTTTTCGCCTGCCGCGCTGCCGTCCTCCTACCTAGCCAACACTGCTAGCTAGCCAACTTCTACCGAATAGCAGCACTTTAGAAACTTACATTACAACGGAACGACTTGATTAGCGTAGTGTTAGCTAGTTGTCTTTGCTGTCCTTGTATCCATGATAATTGTGTAGTTTAGAGAAATTTAGTGAAATTGTCGAGGTTACCTAGCCAGCTTCACTTTCAACAACGTAGCCACTGCTAGCCAGGCTACTTCACCAGCCAGCAGTACTATATCATTTTAGTCAATAAGATCTTGTATTTTATTTTTATTTTTTTGCAACGTAAGCTTAACTTTCTGAACATTCGAGACGTGTAGCCCACTTGTCATTCTAATCTCCTTTGCATTAGCGTAGCCTCTTCTGTAGCCTGTCAACCATGTGTCTGTCTATCCCTGTTCTCTCCTCTCTGCACAGACCATACAAACGCTTCACACCGCGTGGCCGCGCCCACCCTAACCTGGTGGTCCCAGCCCGCACGACCCACGTGGAGTTCCAGGTCTCCGGTAGCCTCTGGAACTGCCGATCTGCGGCCAACAAGGCAGAGCTCATCTCAGCCTATGCGTCCCTCCAGTCCCTCGACTTCCTGGCACTGACGGAAACATGGCTCACCACAGATAACACTGCTACTCCTACTGCTCTCTCTTCGTCTGCCCACGTGTTCTCGCACACCCCGAGACCTTCTGGTCAGCGGGGTGGTGGCACCGGGATCCTCATCTCTCCCAAGTGGTCATTCTCTCTTTCTCCCCTTACCCATCTGTCTATCGCCTCCTTTGAATTCCATGCTGTCACAGTTACCAGCCCTTTCAAGCTTAACATCCTTATCATTTATCGCCCTCCAGGTTCCCTTGGAGAGTTCATCAATGAGCTTGATGCCTTGATAAGCTCCTTTCCTGAGGACGGCTCACCTCTCACAGTTCTGGGTGACTTTAACCTCCCCATGTCTACCTTTGACTCATTCCTCTCTGCCTCCTTCTTTCCACTCCTCTCCTCTTTTGACCTCACCCTCTCACCTTCCCCCCCTACTCACAAGGCAGGCAATACGCTTGACCTCATCTTTACTAGATGCTGTTCTTCCACTAACCTCATTGCAACTCCCCTCCAAGTCTCCGACCACTACCTTGTATCCTTTTCCCTCTCGCTCTCATCCAACACTTCCCACACTGCCCCTACTCGGATGGTATCGCGCCGTCCCAACCTCCGCTCTCTCTCCCCCGCTACTCTCTCCTCTTCCATCCTATCATCTCTTCCCTCTGCCCAAACCTTCTCCAACCTATCTCCTGATTCTGCCTCCTCAACCCTCCTCTCCTCCCTTTCTGCATTCTTTGACTCTCTATGTCCCCTATCCTCCAGGCCGGCTCGGTCCTCCCCTCCCGCTCCGTGGCTCGACGACTCATTGCGAGCTCACAGAACAGGGCTCCGGGCAGCCGAGCGGAAATGGAGGAAAACTCGCCTCCCTGCGGACCTGGCATCCTTTCACTCCCTCCTCTCTACATTTTCCTCTTCTGTCTCTGCTGCTAAAGCCACTTTCTACCACTCTAAATTCCAAGCATCTGCCTCTAACCCTAGGAAGCTCTTTGCCACCTTCTCCTCCCTCCTGAATCCTCCTCCCCCTCCCCCCCCCTCCTCCCTCTCTGCAGACGACTTCGTCAACCATTTTGAAAAGAAGGTCGACGACATCCGATCCTCGTTTGCTAAGTCAAACGACACCGCTGGTTCTGCTCACACTGCCCAACCCTGTGCTTTGACCTCTTTCTCCCCTCTCTCTCCAGATGAAATCTCGCGTCTTGTGACGGCCGGCCGCCCAACAACCTGCCCGCTTGACCCTATCCCCTCCTCTCTTCTCCAGACCATTTCCGGAGACCTTCTACCTTACCTCACCTCGCTCATCAACTCATCCTTGACCGCTGGCTACGTCCCTTCCGTCTTCAAGAGAGCGAGAGTTGCACCCCTTCTGAAAAAACCTACACTCGATCCCTCCGATGTCAACAACTACAGACCAGTATCCCTTCTTTCTTTTCTCTCCAAAACTCTTGAACGTGCCGTCCTTGGCCAGCTCTCCTGCTATCTCTCTCAGAATGACCTTCTTGATCCAAATCAGTCAGGTTTCAAGACTAGTCACTCAACTGAGACTGCTCTTCTCTGTATCACGGAGGCGCTCCGCACTGCTAAAGCTAACTCTCTCTCCTCTGCTCTCATCCTTCTAGACCTATCGGCTGCCTTCGATACTGTGAACCATCAGATCCTCCTCTCCACCCTCTCCGAGTTGGGCATCTCCGGCGCGGCCCACGCTTGGATTGCGTCCTACCTGACAGGTCGCTCCTACCAGGTGGCGTGGCGAGAATCTGTCTCCTCACCACGCGCTCTC
This sequence comes from Salvelinus fontinalis, assembly GCF_029448725.1. NCBI lineage: Eukaryota > Metazoa > Chordata > Actinopteri > Salmoniformes > Salmonidae > Salvelinus > Salvelinus fontinalis. The sequence continues at coordinate 15,411,507 of NC_074679.1, read as the reverse complement.
ACCACTGGTGTCCCCCAGGGCTCTGTTCTAGGCCCTCTCCTATTCTCGCTATACACCAAGTCACTTGGCTCTGTCATAACCTCACATGGTCTCTCCTATCATTGCTATGCAGACGACACACAATTAATCTTCTCCTTTCCCCCTTCTGATGACCAGGTGGCGAATCGCATCTCTGCATGTCTGGCAGACATATCAGTGTGGATGACGGATCACCACCTCAAGCTGAACCTCGGCAAGACGGAGCTGCTCTTCCTCCCGGGGAAGGACTGTCCGTTCCATGATCTCGCCATCACGGTTGACAACTCCATTGTGTCCTCCTCCCAGAGCGCTAAGAACCTTGGCGTGATCCTGGACAACACCCTGTCGTTCTCCACCAACATCAAGGCGGTGGCCCGTTCCTCTAGGTTCATGCTCTACAACATCCGCAGAGTACGACCCTGCCTCACACAGGAAGCGGCGCAGGTCCTAATCCAGGCACTTGTCATCTCCCGTCTGGATTACTGCAACTCGCTGTTGGCTGGGCTCCCTGCCTGTGCCATTAAACCCCTACAACTCATCCAGAACGCCGCAGCCCGTCTGGTGTTCAACCTTCCCAAGTTCTCTCACGTCACCCCGCTCCTCCGCTCTCTCCACTGGCTTCCAGTTGAAGCTCGCATCCGCTACAAGACCATGGTGCTTGCCTACGGAGCTGTGAGGGGAACGGCACCTCAGTACCTTCAGGCTCTGATCAGGCCCTACACCCAAACAAGGGCACTGCGTTCATCCACCTCTGGCCTGCTCGCCTCCCTACCACTGAGGAAGTACAGTTCCCGCTCAGCCCAGTCAAAACTGTTCGCTGCTCTGGCACCCCAATGGTGGAACAAACTCCCTCACGACGCCAGGACAGCGGAGTCAATCACCACCTTCCGGAGACACCTGAAACCCCACCTCTTCAAGGAATACCTAGGATAAAGCAATCCTTCTGCCCCCCCCCCCCCCCCCCCCCCCCCCTTAAAAGATCTAGATGCACTATTGTAAAGTGGCTGTTCCACTGGATGTCATAAGGCGAATGCACCAATTTGTAAGTCGCTCTGGATAAGAGCGTCTGCTAAATGACTTAAATGTAAATGTAAATGTAAGCACAGATTTATTTGGCTTTGGCATCTGCTACATTTGCATGGGGGTTCATGCAGACCTGTTAAGGAAGAACACCCAACTCCCCGATGGCCCACAAACTAGATTTGCTATGTTAATTCCACCCCACTTGCCCCACAAAATGGTAAAAATAGTTCCCCCTCTTAAACAAAGTAATTGTCAAGCATGCATTATAAAAGGACAGCCTTGTCTTGTCCAGGCGCTGTCATTTCTGATGGCTGCACACAGGAACAAAGTCATGTCAAAATTCCACAAGGATCATTGTGTTTTTCATGCAGTCTCTGTGGACAGTTTCCTTGCTATGTTTTCCCTCTACCACCTCATATTCTCCACTGCTGCTGGTGTGCTTGCATCTGTAATCAGAATGTTACCTTCGTGGTTGCTGTGCCTTTATTTTCTGGCACTGTGGCTGAACCGGCTGTTCAGGGGGCTAGCTGGGGGCTTAGCGCCACACTGAGTTTCAATGGGAGCCCACATCACTGCCAGTGCTTATCTCCCCCCATGCAGGAGAGAGGTGGCATCGAGCCGGTGGCTTATTAGAGAAGCAGGGAATGTATCCCAGCATCCCTCTCATATGTGCCTTCTCACTCTGGGCCAATGGCTGCATGGAACCCCCATAGAGCCAAGCAGTCTAGGAAATGAAAGTGTTAAAACCTCCTGTGAAGTGAGATGAACTTCCTGTTGGTAATGTCTTCATTATGGCTCTGTGGCTGTGGCCATTATGTTAGAGCATAAGGATAATAATCATAAAATGAAAGGCCAGGAGGACCATTCAGCATCAAAGGTTTGCACTACTAATATGCACCAATTACGTGCAATCACATACAATCTTACTTCCTCCATTTTCTGTTTTCCCCTTTCACTTACCACTGTAATTTCCCAGGCCTTTGTCCATGCACAGCACTACCCACCAGCTCACTATTTTATTTCATCATTGAAGCTTGTAGCATAATGTGCAGAAGCGTAATATCAGGGAGGGTATTTGCATTCAGTGTTTAAAAAAGGAGCGAGAATGTCATTGATTTATAACCGCCATGAAAGGGCTCTTATTAACACAGCCATACTCAAGCATGGTATTGGATAACCATTAGCAGGTAATCTGGCTCTCCCTGGGGATGAGGATGGCGTGAAAGGCCAAAGCAAAACACTGCATAGAAATGGGATTCAAATGAGTTGGTTTTAGGAAACATACACTAGATATATTTGGTTGATGACCGGGATGTATCCACAGGGTGGCAGGTAGCTTAGCAGAAGAGCGTTGGGACAATAACTGAAAGGTTGCTGGTTCGAATAACTGAGCTGACGAGGTGAAAAATCAGTTGATGTGCCCTTGAGCAAGGCAACCGTAAGTTGCTCTGGATAAGACGTAAATGTAATATAAAAAATTTAAGAAGTTCATTATTGATATTATCAAACTAGTACATGTACATTCATTAGTATTTGTACATTCAATACGTATTATGATACATTTTCAATCAGGAAAAAAAATACAATAATTCCAACACGAATGCACAGTAATGAGGCTTCCTAAGTATTGTTTCAGGAGATGTAAGCATACTGTACCAGTGACTTATCCTCTTGTCTAAACCACTGTATCCACAGTACACTAGCCCTAGCCCACTCAACCACCCACATGCTGAATGGGCCTGGAAAACAAGATGGAATGACGTGAAACACTAAACATTCGTCTCTGCTAGATTTGTGACTGTCAGTGAATGTGAATCTCACATGTGTCCAATTATCTGTGTTTTGGTTATCATGAATCATCCCTCTTTTCTCCATTTCTTGTTTTGTCAGTGTGTATATAGTGTTTAAACTAATGCCTCGCAGACTGATTGCACTCGCATGCTGGCTTAAAGAGAGCCATCTCCTAATCACTAGCTGCCTCCAACTGTTGTTTTTAGGCTTTAGCTGGTGTTGTTAGGCATTAGCTGCTGTTTTTAGGCATTAGCTGGTGTTTTTAGGCATTAGCTGGTGTTAGGCGTTAGCTGGTGTTGTTAGGCGTTAGCTGGTGTTGTTAGGCATTAGCTGCTGTTTTTAGGCATTAGCTGGTGTTTTGGGCATTAGCTGGTGTTGTTAGGCATTAGCTGGTGTTGTTAGGCGTTAGCTGCTGTTTTTAGGCATTAGCGGCTGTTTTTAGGCATTAGCTGGTGTTTTTAGGCATTAGCTGGTGTTTTTAGGCATTAGCTGCTGTTTTTAGGCATTAGCTGCTGTTTTTAGGCATTAGCTGGTGTTGTTAGGCGTTAGCTGGTGTTGTTAGGCATTAGCTGCTGTTTTTAGGCATTAGCTGGTGTTTTGGGCATTAGCTGGTGTTGTTAGGCGTTAGCTGCTGTTTTTAGGCATTAGCTGGTGTTTTTAGGCATTAGCTGGTGTTTTTAGGCATTAGCTGTTGTTTTTAGGCATTAGCTGGTGTTTTTAGGCATTAGCTGCTGTTTGGAATGAAGGACAGCGCTCCAGTTGCCCGCTGTGATAGATTGATATGATTATCAGTGGGCCTCCTGGTGCTTGGCTGCGGGAGTTGATGACCGGCTTTGTTGTCTGTGTGTGTGTGTGTGTGTGTGTGTGTGTGTGTGTGTGTGTGTGTGTGTGTGTGTGTGTGTGTGTGTGTGTGTGTGTGTGTGTGTGTGTGTGTGTGTGTGTGTGTGTGTGTGTGTGTGTGTGTGTGTGTGTGTGTGTGTGTGTGAACCTATCCATGTGACTTTGAATGTGTCTGAATTGTTGAATGTGCTTCGACCATGCGTGCCTGCATGTTTATGTGTGAGTGTGTGGTGCGTTTGTATCTTTGTGTGTACGTATGTTGGTTTTACACGCACCTGCGCTGGCTGCTGTGGTACTGGCTGAGCAGGGTTGTCAGAGCAGAAACATTTGTGTTCAGCTGGATCTCCGTGAAGGTGGTTGGTCTGGTGAACTCGGGGCCATCTGGGCCCACGTTGCATCCAGGTTTTCAGCTCTTCCATCCGGCTGGAGAGCTGCCAGTCCCTCCCTGTGCCCAGTCCCAGGTAGTGGGCGGGGCTGAGCGGTGGCACTCCTAATCCATACAGAGCAGATGAGACGGAGGAATCTGCCCCTGGCCCAGGCTGAGGAAGAAGGAAAGATGGGAGGAAGGGAAGAAGGGAGGATGGAAATAAGGGAGGAAGGGAAGAAGGGAGAGCAGAAAGAATGGAGGAAGGGGAGAAGGAAAGAGGGGAGGAAGGAAAGAGAGAAAGAAGGGAAGAAGGGAAGGAAAGAAGGGAAGAAGTTCCCTACTGGAGTCGCTCTAACAGGCGCTCTCATCCTCTCAGCTGTTGCGAAGGACTGGTGGTTAGCGGGATAATCCAGCGGCATGGGCGCTCCAGATAGCTGACCATAGTATATGCTCCAGACAGCTGCCTGGAGGCTCCAGATAGCTGCCTGGAGGATCCATCTAGCTGACTGGGTGTGCAGACGCAAAAAAAGTATACTATACCCATAACAACACAATGAGCATCTTTAGCTGCTGCTGCAGGGCTTAAATAATGAGCCAAATCTCAGCCAAGTTATGTTGTCATCTTTCAGTGGTTGGAATCGTCAAGCTGCAATATCTTGGCATCAAAGCCTAACAGTGTTATGGGACTCTATTTCTTGAGCATCCTTATTTTAAAGATAACGTTAACTCTATAAGATGTTTTCTCATCAAAACAAAGCTAAAGTGGTTTGGTAATTTACCTCACATTAGTATTGCAGCTTCATATTCAGTAGGGTTTTTGTAATCGTCAGTAAAGATATTCAAAATGAGTCGTTAACTCACTCTCACCGATGAGTGTGTGCAAAACAAACGGACACCTGGCTGATAGTTTTTGAAGCATCAGCTTCATTTCATTTCCCTAGTTAAACACACATCCAGCTGTTTCTAAGATGTTGTCCTTGAAATATATTTTCAACTCTCCTCCCTTCGTCCACCGGTTGTTGATTGAGGGTTGGTTTGAAGCCTGTTCTCTTGCACTTGCAAGGGAACTTGAAGATTTTCCCGTCTGTCCGGTAGGCAGCAGATGGGAGCATCTAACCCTTTCCAAAGAGTCATCGGAACAATTATGAGTGTGAACACCAGGTGACTGCTGATGGGAAGTCTCCAAGACGGCTGCTGGAGAATTAGTTCTGGGCAGAGACCATGTGGTACGTGCCAAGTCAGAAACAAGACTGCTTCCGCTAGGAAGGTGTTAGGTGACATTGCAGATATTAGCTGTGATGAGAGATTGTGAATCATAGTTTTAGGCTACTGTATGTCATTAAGCTCAAATCAGTTTGATAAGTTGGTAAACAGCTACAGTATAAGGTTGCATAAAGGGATACATTTGACACCAACCAGCCTGTCTTAGTTACAGAATGTTATCTGGACAACTCGGCCCATTTATTGTTTCTTTAATTAAGTCATTTACAGCTCACTTGCACATTTTTCCACCAAATATATATGTCCTAAACAGATACGGCAATTATTATAATGGAAGCCAGGAACCTGGGACCATTTCAATTAGCAGCCTTTCCCTATTTCATTTTCTTGTGACACCTCAGAGAGTTTTGTGATAATCGCAATGCAGAGCACAGCTATACATTTCTCCGTTCTATGGAATGTTCATTTCCCTCTTGATCTGACAGAGTAACAGTACAGGTGGTGATAACTATGCTTGAGTCCAGAAGCATCCAATTAAAATGGGGCTATTTGTGAATGCATGGGTCTATATCTTCACATGTTGGAGCTAGCGCAATTGGAATGTATGTGAATGAAACACCCTATCCACTGGGACAGGCATTACCTCAGAAAGAGAGGTAGTCATACTCTATGGACTAAGCAGATTTTTAACATCAATACATATGTGTTTATGCAATGTTTTAAAATAAAAATATACATATATTGCTGTGCTTTATGGTCTTGGGTGTCATCACAGCATGCACAATAAAATTACAGCCATGAAGGCAGCCGGCTGCATTTTTTCAGAAAAAAAGTATTATGTGGCCATTCATGAGGCGTCCAAATTGCCTTGCATATTCGACAGCAATGCATTGATGTCACTGGCACTGTTCCATTGCCTTGTGTTTTCTTTAACTCCAACATGGCCCGTGTGAGTGAGTCTCTGTCTCTCTCTCTCTCTGTGTCCTTGTGGCTATTTTCTAGTCTTGTTAGCAGGGAGTCTCCTGCACAGACAAATTTCATTTAGGCTATGTACCAAAATAAGTTTTGTACTTTGGATACACAACAATTATGTACAGGAAGAGCTCCTCATTTTCCATCGTAGTAACAGTGCTAAAATGAAATCAGCAGTGCTGTGTTCCGTGCTCTGCTCTGAGGACTATTTTCGGTGATGCTGTGTTTTCATGGGGAAAACTGGAGTTGGCTCCCCGCCTGTTTCCATTCACTTGATTCTGAGAGCACTGGGCCTATTATGACTGGCAGGCATTTCCATGCATAAAGGGCCTCATTTAAAAAGGTTCGATGCAAATCTCATATCTCACATGAAACAGTCTTGATTTATTTTACTCCCCTTTTCTTTTCGGTCTTCAAATATCCCCATCTGGCTGAAATAATGCCTTTCAACATCCAGTCAAAGGAATTGGGGAAGTTCTCGGAGGACTAGCTGCAGGATTTTTCTGTTGCTTTTTTACTTGAGTCGATATCTGCCCACAGCAGGTACCTACTGTAGGCCCGAAGAAAGCATCAGCAACTTCACATATCATCATCTTTACTGTGTGCCTGTGTAGGTCTCTCTAGTCTCATGTTTTTGTGTTGTAATCCTGAATGTAATGTCAGTTGCACCTCCGATGCTTTCCACTGCAAGGAGCACTGCCATTCAATCAACACCTTGAAGCATGGCCATGCCCGTGTGTGTGTGTGTGCGTGTGCGTGTGCGTGTGCGTGTGCGTGTGTATGTGTGTGTGTGTGTGTGTGTGTGTAAATGCACAAGTGTGTTTGTAAAAGGTGAAGTTGTTACTCTTAGCTCTCCATGCTGCCCTGCGGCAGAGCCAGACCTTGCATTAGCTGTGATTTCTTTTGTTGACAGCGTGACAAACTAGCCAGCCTGTGCTTTCCTGTAGGGCGGCAACCGAGGACACACATGATCCCATGCCAGATGCCAGAAGAGGCAATGGAAGCCCCCATCGAGACAGCTGTGACCTTGCGATCAGAATCCCTGATCAGGAGCCAAATATCACCCACCTTCCCCATGCTCAGGCCTAGTGTGCCAACAGAACCAGGTGCCTCCCCAGAAGTGGATCTGAAGGCCAAGATGGAGCCCTAAGCTGCCAGGCTGGTGATGTTATACATTAGCATTGAGTTCACCAGAAATACAGTATTGACTAATTTCCTGGTCCAGAGCTGATTGCTCAGTCTATTGATGCAAGCTATGCATTTGATAGCTTGCTCCTGTGTAGGCCTAACAATACAATACTATAGTATAATATATTGCAATGTGTTTTTTGGCTCAAGAAAATGCTTTGCATTTTAGGCTCGCTAAATTCAATGAAAAAAAAAAAAAGTTTTTATATATAATACATGCTGCACCAATACTGTAGGTGAAAGATGCCAAGCTTGACATATTTCATATAAAAGTTGTTCTTGTCAAAACCAAATGTACAGTTGAAGTGGGAAGTTTACATACACCTTAGCCAAATAAATTTAAACTCAGTTTTCCACAATTCCTGACATTTAATCCTAGTACAAAATCCCTGTCTTAGGTCAGTTAGGATCACCACTTTATTTTAAGAATGTGAAATGTCAGAATAATAGTAGAGAGAATGATTTATTTCAGCTTTTATTTCTTTCATCACATTCCCAGTGAGTCAGAAGTTTACATACCCTCAATTAGTATTTGGTAGCATTGCCTTTACATTTTATTACTTGCGTCAAACATTTTGGGTAGCCTTCCACAAGCTTCCCACAATAAGTTGGGTGAATTTTGGCAAATTCCTCATGACAGAGCTGGTGTAACTGAGTCAGGTTTGTAGGCCTCCTAGCTCACACACGCTATTTCAGTTCTGCCCACAAATTTTCTATAGGATTAAGGTCAGGGCGTTGTGATGGCCAGTCCAATACCCTGACTTTGTTTTCCTTAAGCCAATTTGACACAACTTTGGAAGTATGCTTGGGGTCATTATTCATTTGGAAGACCAAGCTTTAACTTCCTGACTGATGTCTTGAGATGTTGCTTCAATATATCCACATATTATTCCTTCTTCATGTAGCCATCTATTTTGTGAAGTGCACCAGTCCCTCCTGCAGCAATGCACCCCCACAACATGATGCTGCCACCCCCGTGCTTCACGGTTGGGATGGTGTTCTTTGGATTGCAAGCCTCCCCCTTTTTCCTCCAAACATAATGATGGTCATTATGGCCAAACAGTTCTATTTTTGTTTCATCAGACCAGAGGATATTTCTCCAAAAAGTACGATCTTTGGCCCCATGTGCAGTTGCAAACCGTAGTCTGGCTTTTTAATGGCGGTTTTGGAGCAGTGACTTCTTCCTTGCTGAGCGGCCTTTCATGTTATGTAGATATAGGACTAATTTTACTGTGGATATAGATACTTTTGTACCTGTTTCCTCCAGCATCTTCACAAGGTCCTTTGCTGTTGTTCTGGGATTGATTTGCACTTTTCCCCCCAAAGTACGTTCATCTCTAGGAGACAGAATGCGTCTCCTTCCTGAGCGGTATGACGGCTGCGTGGTCCCATAGTGTTTATACTTGCGTACTATTGTTTGTACAGATGAACGTTGTACCTTCAGGCGTTTGGAAATTGCTCCAAAGAATGAACCAGACTTGTGGAGGTCTACAATTTCTTTTTCTGAATTCTTGGCTGATTTCTTTTGATTTTCCCATGATGTCAAGCAAAGAGGCACTGAGTTTGAAGGTAGGCCTTGAAATACATCCACAGGTACAACTTCAATTGACTCAAATTACGTCAATTAGCCTATCAGAAGCCTCTAAAGCCATGACATAATTTTCTGGAATTTTCCAAGCTGTTTAAAGGCACAGTCAACTTCTGACCCACTGGAATTGTGATACAGTGAATTATAAATGAAATAATCTGTCTGTAAACAGTTGTTGGAAAACTTGTGTCATGCACAAAGTAGATGTCCTAACCCACTTGCCAAAACTATATTTTGTTATCAAGAAATTTGTGGAGTGGTTGAAAAACGAGTTTTAATGACTCCAACATAAGTGTATGTAAACTTCCGACTTCAACTGTATCTGTGAACTCAAATTATATATCTGCATAGGTTTTCAATTGATCTATTCCGTTTCCTTGACAAATTCTTTGGAACGTCTCTTTGCCAAATGCATTATGCCCAAGTAATTCTCATTTGGAGCTCGCATTCCAATGCGTAAGCATTGAGATTCTCATAATCACCAAACCTCCCATGGTGATTATCAAAGAACCCATTTAGCCAGTCATCTCTGTCCACAGAATCCTTGATGCAAAGAAGGGAAGAACATGCGGAATGCTGGCGCACATAATTAGGCGTACAAAGCCTTATCCATGAGGTCAATGTAACCCTAAAATTAATAGTACTACAACAACAAATGCTTATGGAAAATGTGTCTGGGTTACTGCAAACCAATGTACATCTGCTTACATTTACATTTTCCTTATATAATACATTGTGCTCTGTCTGCATGAGAGTGTCTGATACGGCATTGTTTTGGGACTGTGGCTAGGGTATTTGGGGAGACATTATCCAGACAGAGGAACTAGGGGTCCCCAAGTCCACTGGTGGTTTAAGAGCTAACTCCACAGAGACCCACCCAATAAAATCTGCTTTCAGGACCATATATGTGAGATGGAGTTAAAAAATACTCCATGTTTATTGCATGATTTATGCAGGCACGGTTTGTGCAATTTTAACTCTCTGGTCCGTCAGCACCACACCTCTCTTACGTAATGTTGCAATTAGCTCTGGTAAAAAAAGTGATAGGAGTGAAACGGCATAAAGAGTAATGAAGAGTAATGCGGAGATTGATAAACACAGTACGTGATCTTGAGGTCTGTTCTGTACCTGTTTCCATTTTCCGCTACCACATTTCCCCACATGAAGTGGAATAACCTTTGTCTCTTGTTATGAATCCTTCTGCATTTGATTATCATACTAAAGTACTAAACAGCATGACGCTAATTTGCGGTGCTATGGATGTCTTTGAGAAAGTCACAGTAATGAAGTATACATGTAGGACGGTAATTTGGAGTGTCACTTATTGAACATTGTAACTGTTTATATTTACGTGAGGCACGATCCTAATGAGGGAAAAATACACTAAGGATGTTCTCTCTAACCTGTATTATTTGTGAACTGTGACTTTGTTGTCTGTAACCTTTTTTGTCTGTAACCTGTGACTGTGTTCTCTGAAACCTGTGACTGTGTTCTCTGTAACCCGTGACTGTGTTCTCTGTGACCTGTGACTGTGTTCTCTGTAACACCTAACTGTGGTCTCTGTAACCTGTGACTGTGTTCTCTGTAACCCTTGACTGTGTTCTCTGTAACCCTTGACTGTGTTCTCTGTAACCCTTGACTGTGTTCTCTGTAACCCTTGACTGCGTTCTCTGTGACCTGTGAATGTGTTCTCTGTGACCTGTGAATGTGTTCTCTGTGACCTGTGACTATGTTCTCTGTAACCAGTGACTGTGTTCTCTGTGACTGTGTTCTCTGTGTCCTGTGACTGTGTTCTCTGTAACCTGTGACTGTGTTCTCTGTAACCAGTGACTGTGTTCTCTGTGACTGTGTTCTCTGTGTCCTGTGACTGTTCTCTGTACCCCTTGACTGTGTTCTCTGTAACCCTTGACTGCGTTCTCTGTGACCTGTGAATGTGTTCTCTGTGACCTGTGGCTATGTTCTCTGTAACCTGTGACTGTGTTCTCTGTGACTGTGTTCTCCGTGTCCTGTGACTGTGTTCTCTGTAACCTGTGACTGTGTTCTCTATGACCTATGATCGTGTTCTCTGTAACCATTGCCTGTGTTCTCTGTAACCTGTGACTGTGTTCTCTGTGACCTGTGACTGTGTTCTCTGTAAGCTGTGTTTCTGCTTCACTTCCCCATGCGACAACAATGGCTAACAACAGCCAATAGAAACCCTTCCTCAGCAGCTAGTGTTTCTAATGATCCTCTCTGACATGAGATGCTTTCCACAATTCCACCTTGTTATGTTTAAACAGATAATGGCTGGTTGTTGTACGGGACGGGAGAAGCCTGTACTCTGCTAGCTTCCCCTCTCTTTGAAAGGCTGGGAGCAAGAGAGAGAGAGAGAGTCCATGGGATGTTTTCATTGGCTGTTTCTGTGAGTGCTCCTGCCTTATCTTCTCTCTTTACTGGGAGCCGCTAGCTAGCTGACACCTAGCTTGTTCCGAGTGTGTTTACTGTAGCGGCCTGACATCATAAATCACACTGATCTTTTCTCTCATAATGTAATAGCCCAGACGGGTGAGGTGAGTTAGAGTTACCTCATCACACTGCAATGCTTTGAGATCCTTGAATGAAAGTCATTATAGATTGAGGCTAATATTGGGATCCAAACCCTCTAACCTGCAGTTTCTGTTGTACCGGGTGCCAACTACCCAATAAAAGTCAGAAATGTTTACCGTATGTAGACGGTTAGGATGATTTTGAACCTTACTGAACACAACAAGCACCCACAATATACAACAATGCATCATAATAGGAATATAAAGATATGATGCAATCATAGGGCTATGAATTTTAACAAGAAGGAAGGAAACCTGAGTTTATGTCCTTCAGCCGTCTTCCATTTAGCTGAGGTTAAAACAAGCTCTTGAAACTCTGAACATGCCCAAAACGCTCATGTGTATTAATGCTGTGAGATTGTTGTCCCATAAAAGAGAGAGCTCTTTAATAAACTCCTCTGTTTTACAGATCTTCAAAAGTAAAGCCCACATTGTGCCCGTGCTGCCACCTGCACGTACACAGAGGGCAGGCAGCCACTGTTTCAATGGAGCTGCATGTGCACCCCAGCAGGCCTCGAGATAGTGACTAAGGAGCTTATTTCCCAAATCTCTTTATCCTTTCTAGAACTGTGAGATGTTGACAGAAAGTCAGTTAACTCTAGCCAGTGGCAGCTGCATGGGTTTTGCATAATTAATTATTTATACCAAGCCAGACACAGTAATTACCATCCAGATGAATATGATATTCTAATCAGGCACGCTTTAATTTTAATTGCCCTCCAGCATCTAACTGTCAGTGCTGGCCTGGCTTGATGAATTGGAGACTCTCGAAACACCATTAGACATCTGCTCCAAGAGCACTGCCTCCGCTACCCCTCCAACCCTACCACCCGCCATAAAAATCAATACAGGACTGATGTGTGTGATCACGCTCATTTTTCTGTGGAAAGCCATTTTCTGTCAATGACAAGAGTAGAACAAGTCTTTAAGCCACAAGGCCCCCGATGACTGATGAGTCCTAGAAGGGTTAGGTTTCTCCGAATTAGGAGTCTTCCAATAAGATGAAGGAGCTTATCAGGCACCTGCCTGGACACCCGTGTGCCGGGCTTAAAAAGGGGTTGGTGGTGTACCATCATTTTGTAGTAGACCAATAGGTACACAGCAATCTGATGTGTTTTATACAGTATTGTCTACTGAATCACAATAATTTAAAATGCTATCTTTGAAAAACATCAGAAAAAACCTGTCCCATTGACACATCGCATTTAATCCTCAATCTTGACTAAGAGGGAACACGTGAAGCGGTTTCAACCCTCGTTAGATGTTGATTGACACTCCTGGTTCAAGGTTTTGCCAGATTTGTGAATTTCAAGTCTAATACCATGACGACGGGCTCTCCAAAGGCTGTCTGACAGATCTCTGCAGCAAGCCCAGTAATCCCACCAGCTGTTTCCATGGAGAGCCGTGTCCTGGATACATTCTACTCCGATATTCCGATAGAAAAACATCATCGCAAATTTTTCACAGGTTTCACATTAGCCATATGAGCCAGCTGTAAGGATCCCCATTCCAATTCCTCCAATTGTGTTATTGATGTGATGTACAATGAAGTACAACATGATTAAACATCACCATTCAATGTTTGATCATTCGAGAGTATGAGAAGGCTATATGATGAGTCCTCCTATTCCAGGTGGCCTTTATGCATCCCCAGCTATCAGAGACAGTAAACAAACTGTTGGTAGCTTAGGAGATATACAGTACATGAATAGTGAACAGCTGAAGGAGAAAATGACACCAGTGTGGCGATGTGATATTTCTGGTGCTGGAAGCCTGTGCTAACTCAGCTTGTTCGAGTTAAGGCTGCCGCTTCATCTCGGAGAGCAACTGAATGAAAATGAAAACACTTCAACTTCCTTGACACAATCTGGAAAGGCGAGAAACATATGGAATCTGGCGTCGTTATGCTGCTCTGCACCTCGGGTGAGAAGACGGATGGCCTCACAGATGTGCTAGACTGACTGATAAACCCAATGGCCTTTGCCATTTTGGACGCTTTCATCCAATCTGCACACTCAAATTATGGCTGTAAACTTACAGGAATGCTTAAATACTTTCAGCAAAGCCGTTGATTACTTTGAATTCTTAATTCTGAGATTGTTTTTGCAACCTCTGGATTTGTTAGTATTTTACAAGTGAACATGAACCGAGAGCATAACATTACTTCACTGTACTAATCAGTACCGCTACTGGTGTCTCTTGCAGATCTCTGGGAAGTATCCTCTACTGTTAATCTTTATGGTCCGGAGTACAGTATGACCTCACAGCTGAAAGTTACACAGCATTCAGATTGAACTGTTTTCACTAAGGAACTTTTATTAATAAAAAAGTAAAAAATGTTTGGGTTAATAAACAGTCAAACTTCAAGTTCTACAAAAGCTCAGGTTAGCGTTTTTTCGTCATGAAGCATGTTCTGGAGCCAGCTCTGCAGAGTGGTCATAAAATCTGACTTTAAACCTAACCCTAACGTTAACTACACTGCTAACCATAATGCCTAACCCTACCACTAAATTAAGACCAAAAAAGCACATTTTGTTTTCATGAACATTTATAATATAGCCAATTTTGACTTTGTAGCTGGCCTATCTAAAGGGAACTTGCTCACTTCTGCCTCCAGGACAAGACAATAAATGTCAATCTGCTTCAAAAGCCTATGATTTACACGTGCAGCTGTTTCAGAATCCGAATCACCTATATTTGCCAAATACATTTGCATGTACAGGAATTTGAATTGGTGAAATGGTGCTGTCACAATATTTTATTTAACTAAGTCAGTTAAGAACACATTTTTATTTACAATGTCGGCCCAGCCCGACCAAACCCTAACCCGGATGACACAGGGCCAATTTTGTGCCACCCTATGGGACTCCCAATTATGGCTGGTTGTGATACAGCCTGGACTTGATCCAGGGTCTGTAGTGATGCCTCTAGCACTGAGATGCAGTGCCTAACACAGAACCCAAACTGGCTGCGCATGTGCGCCATCGTGTGCCGTCGTGCATACATTTATTTTGTCCCCCTACACCAAACGCGATCACGACACGCAGGTTAAAATATCAAAACAAACTCTGAACCAATGACATTAATTTGGGGACAGGTCAAAAAGCATTAAACATTTATGGCAATTTAACTAGTTAGCTTGCACTTGCTAGCTAATTTGTGCTATTTAGCTAGCTTGCTGTTGCTAGCTAATTTGTCCTGGGATATAAACATTAGGTTGTTATTTTACCGACAATTAATCCACACATAAAAACGGTCTTCCGAATCGTTTCTAGTCATCGTTTAACTTATATCGTGATTGGCATCTAAACTTTAATAGTATTACCACGACAACCGGCAACAGTTCATCTTTCAATCACCCACGTGGGTATAACCAATGAGGAGATGGCACGTGGGTACCTGCTTCTATAAACCAATGAGGAGATGGGAGAGGCAGGACTTGCAGCGCGATCTGCGTCAGAAATTGGAATGACTTCTATTTTAGCCCTTGGTAACGCAGATGCTCCTTGACGTGCGTGAGCAGTGTGGGTGCAATAATTCAATAACTGTCACGTTCCTGACCTGTTTTTCCTTTTTCTTGTGTTTATTTAGTTGGTCAGGGCGTGAGTTGGGGTGGGTTGTCGAGGTGTTATTTTCTATGTTGGGTTGTTTGTGTTCGGCCGGGTATGATTCTCAATCAGAGACAGCTGTCAATCGTTGTCCCTGATTGAGAATAATACTTAGGCAGCCTGTGATTCACGTGGTTTTTGTGGGTGTTTGTATCTCGTGTCAGTGTTAGTACCACACGGGACTGTTTGCGGTTTTGTCACGTTTGTTGTTTTGTATATTAAGTGTTCAGTCTACGTGAATTAAAAGATGACCACTTTCCACTCTGCATATTGGTCTGATCCTTCTCGCCTCTCCTCCTCGTTCGAGGAGGAGGATTACGACAGCCGTTACAATAACATAGATTCCTAAGTTTATTTTGCAACGCTAACTCACGCGACGCGAGCGGTGTGGTCAGCCTATTAGACCGCTGCACCACTCGGGAGCCCCTGGTAAACAGGATAAACAGACAGATGACGAACAGGATAGCTCCTCAGTAAAAGGCACACAAAAGCCTGTTTGGAGTTTGCCAAACGGCACCTAAAGGACTCTCAGAAAATGTGAAACAAGATTCTCTGGTCTGATGAAATAAAGATTGAACTCTTTGGCCTGAATGCCAACCTGGCACCATCCCTACGGCAACAAATCTTTGAACAGAGCAACGTACAGAGAGATCCTTGATGAAAACTTGGTCCAGAGCGCTCAGGACCTCAGACTTGGACGAAGGTTCACCTTCCAAAAGGACAATGACACTAAGCACACAGCAGGAGTGGCTTCGGGACAAGTCTCTGAATGTCCTTGAGTGGCCCAGCCAGAGCCCAGACTTGAATCCAATAGAACGTCTCTGGAGAAACCTGAAAATAGCTGTGCAGCGACGCTCCCCATCCAACTTGACAGACCTTGAGAGGATCTGCAGAAAAGAATGGGAGAAACTCCCCAAATACAGATGTGTTAAACTTGTAGAGTCATACCGAAGAAGAATTGAGGCTGTAATCGCTGCCAAAGGTGCCTCGACACAATACTGATTAAAGGGTCTGAATACGTATGTAAATGTGATATTTCAATAAAAAATATACATTTGCAAAAATGTCTAAAAACCTGTTTTTGCTTTGTTATTAATGGGGTATTGTGTGTAGATTGATGAGGGAAACATTTTTTTATTGATTTTAGAATAAAGCTCCAATGACACAAAATGTGGTAAAAGTCAAAGGGTCTGAATATTTTACGAATGCACTGTACAGACAGACGATAAACAGGATATACAGACGATATACAGTATATGCAAACAGATGAAATTCAGGATATATAGACCAACGATAAACAGGATATACAGATCATAAACAGGATATACAGACGACAAACAGGATACAGAGACAGACAATAAACAGGATATACAGACGATAAACAGGATATATATACTGACGGTAAACAGGATATGCAGACAATAAACAGGATAAACAGATGATAAACAGGATAATAAGAAAAATGCGCCGATAGATAGGGCAGCCGTGCTTCTAGCTCCTAGGCAACTTTACAGCCGGGAAAAACCTTTGGATATCAGAGCGATGGTAACTCACCAGCACCCCAGGGCAAATGAACTGATTCCAGAGGCTGATCCAAAACACCGCTGGTGGAGAAGAGGTATTCGGAGTGGACTTCTAGTCCGACTCAAGAGGCTCACACACCACCCACCGCTTCCGAGTATATTACTCGCTAATGTTCAGTTTCTGGATAATAAAGTTGACGAGGTCAGGGCGAGGACTTCCTTCCAGAGAGACATCAGGGATTGTAGCATACACTGTTTCACGGAAACATGGCTCTCTCTGAATATACTATCTGAGTCCGTACAGACAGTTGGGTTCTCAGTTAACTTTTCACGCCTCTCAACCCCGGATCCGGGAGCACCCCCCACCCCCCCCACACTGATTAGCATCGCTAGCATAGCGTCACAATAAATAGTAGCATCTAAATATCATTAAATCACAAGTCCAAGACACCTAATGAAAGATACAGATCTTGTGAATAAAGCCACCATTTCAGATTTTTAAAATGTTTTACAGGGAAGACAAAATATGTAAATCTATTAGCTAACCACGTTAGCAAAAGACACCATTTTCTTTGTCCACCATTTTTTCTCAACACCAGTAGCTATCACCAATTCGGCCAAATAAAGATATTGATAGCCACTAACCAAGAAAAAAACTCATCAGATGACAGTCCTGTTTAGTCTGTTTAGTCTAGTCTTACAGCGAAAACACTATCCCAGTCTACTTCTGCACACATGATGTGCTTTGAGAGACTAGTCAAGGATCATATCACCTCTACCTTACCTGAAACCCTAGACACACTTCAATTTGCTTACCGCCCCAATAGATCCACAGCTGACGCAATCGCCATCCCACTGCACACTGCCCTATCCCATCTGGACAAAAGGAATACCTATGTAAGAATGTTGTTCATTGACTATAGCTCAACATTCAACACCATAGTACCCTCCAAGCTCCTCATTAAGCTCGAGGCCCTGGGTCTGAACCCCGCCCTGTGCAACTGTGTCCTGGACTTCCTGACGGGCAACCCCCAGGTGGTGAAGGTAGGAAACAACACCTCCACTTCGCTGATCCTCACCACAGGGGCCCCACAAGGATGCATGCTCAGCCCCCTCCTGTACTCCCTGTTCACCAATGACTGTGTGGCCACGCACACCTCCAACTCAATCATCAAGTTTGCAGATGACACAACAGTAGTAGGCCTGATTACCAACAATGACGAGACAGCCCACAGGGAGGAGGTGAGGGCACTGTGAGTGTGGTGCCAGGAAAATAACCTCTCACTCAACATAAAAAAAACAAAGGAGCTGATTGTGGACCTCAGGAAACAGCAGAGGTAGCACCCCCTTATCCACATCGAAGGGACCGCAGCGGAGAAGGTGGAAAGCTTCAAGTTCCTCGGCATACACATCACTGACAAACTGAAATGGTCCACACAGATAGTGTGGTGAAAAAGGAGCAACAGCACCTCTTCAACCACGAGAGGCTGAAGAAATTTGGATTGGCACATAAAACCCTTACAAACTTTTACAGATGAACAATTGAGAGCTTCCTGTCGGGCTGTATGACCGCCTGGTATGGCAACTGCAACACCAGCAACCGCAGGGCTCTCCAGGGGGTGGTGCAGTCTGGCCAACGCATCACTCGGGGCAAACTATCTGCCCTCCCGATGTCATAGTAAGGCCAAAAAGATCATCAAGGACAACAACCACCCGAGCCCCTGCCTGTTCACCTCGCTATCATCCAGGAGGCGAGGTCAGTACAGGTGCATCAAAACTGGGACCGTGACACTGAAAAACAGCTTCTGTCTCAAGGCCATCAGACTGTTAAATAGCCATCACTAACACATTAGAGGCTGCTGCCATATATACATAGACTTGAAATCACTGGCCACTTTAATGTTTACATATTTTGCACTACTAATCTCATATGAATATACTGTATTCTATTATATTCTACAGTATCTTAGTCTATGCCGATCTGACATTGCTAGTCCAAATATTTATACATACTTAATTCCATTCCTTTACTTTTTATTTGTGTGTATTGTTGTGAAATTGTTAGATATTACTTGTTCGATATTACCGTGCTGTTGGAGCTAGAAACATAAGCATTTCGCTACACCCACAATAACTGCGATACACGTGTATGTGACCAATAAAATTTGATTTATTTTGATTTGATATACAGACAGACGATAACCAGGATATACAGACGATAAACAGGATATACAGACAACATACAGTATGTAGAAGCAGAGTTTACACAAATCCATCCTTCACAACCTTCACTACAAACACTTACCTACATTATAAATGATGATGTGCGGTGGGGGAAATATGTATATGAAACAAGTCAGGTGCATATGAGGATGTGCAGAGAGTGCCGTTCTAGGATGATAGTGCAGGGTGCATAGTCCATGATTGAGAAGATCATCGTGGACCAGGTGGCCATTGGGTGAGGGCCACAGCGTGAGGCAAAAAGCTGTTCGGGTGGCGGGAGGTTTTGGTCATAAGTGACCTGAACCGTTTGCCAGAGTGTAGTCCAGAGGGGGTTGAAGAAGTCGGGATAATCTTTCCCGCGCACTTTCTAGCTCTGAAGTTGTGCAGGACCTAGATGGAGGGCAGGTGGCAGGCAATGACCCTGTCAACAGCCCGGACAATCCGGAGTAGTTTGCCCTTGGACCGGGCATTCGCATTCCCAAATTTGAAAGTGATCGAGGAGGTGAGGATGGACTCAATGATGGCTGTGTAGAACCGGATCAGTATCGTCTGTGAGAGTTTGGATTTCTTCAGCTGACACAAGAAGTACATTTGCTGGTGTGCCTTCTTGGTGATCACTGTGATGTTGTCCTCCTACTTGAGGTTGTGGGAGATGATGATCCACAGGAATTTGACTGTGTCAGCCAGCCATTGATTTCAAGGAGGCGAGATGGTGAGGGACGCTTCCTGAAAACAATCACTATCTCCACGGTTTGAAGTGTTTAGCTCCAGGTTATTGTGACTGCACCAGGCCACTATCTGTTCAAACACTCCCGGTACATGGACTTGTCACCGTTGGAGATAAGGCAGACCAGGGTGGTGTCTTCTGCAAACTTGACTAGCTTGACAGATGCATTGATGGAGGTGTATTTGTTGGTGTAGAGTGAGGAGAGGGGAGAGCATGCAGTGGGAGAAGGAGGAAGATGGAGGAGAATCTAACGAGGAGAAAAGTATGACCGGCGTCTGGATAGCTGAGGGACGGAAGAATCAACAGCGGTAGAAGCGGTGGATGCTCTCATGTGTTTCATAAAAAGAAAGAGAGATGTAGACGGCAAAGGCACCATCCAGTTTCATTCTATAGTGCCACTCAAAGGCTGTGTTTATACAGGCAGCTCAATTCTGATATTTGTTCCACTAATTGCTCTTTTGACCAATCACATCAAATCTTTTCACAACAGATCTTTTTCAGAGGTTGCAGGTAGCCTAGTGGTTAGATAAACCCCTGGCTAATAAAGGTGGAAAGTTGGGAGACACCGTGACCTTGCTTTGGGATGGGAAAGTCTAATAAGAACACACTCCTAAGAGAGGAAACTTCTCTCTAGAGTGGATGTTGTCTCTTTGTCCCAGTATTTACACACATACCTTCATTACTGTTAGAGGAAGGGGAAAGTATGTGTAGGTAATCCTGTCTAACGCTGGTTTAAAAAAAAAAATATATTGCTTAGTAGGACTGCATAAGTGTTCTTCTCCACTTTCTGGAGGACTGAGCTTTGAAATCATTGGAATTAGACTATGATTGCTAAGGAGATAGAGAAAACACCTGTCTCCAGAATACATCCTCAAATTAAGGGAAACCATGGCATCCGTGAGAGAGGGAGAAGTGTGGATCCATGTATGCGGGTAAGATAGTCTAGCTACTGTAGCTACATTTTCAGATATTACTATTATTACAGTTCCTAATTTTGTCAGAAAGTCATTTTTATTTCAAGTTAAAGTGTACCGTTAGCTAGCTAAAATTACGTGTATGATCATGTGTAGTAATGCTATTCATATCTCAGAGCCATTTGCTTTGCTAGTTATAGCCTAATGTTAGCTAGCTAACATTGAACCTGTTTGGTTAGCTACCTGCAGATTCATGCAGGGTAGTAACGTCATGAGTTTGGATTATGGTTAAATGTTTAGCTAGCTACATGTCTTAACAAAAGACTCCACTGTGCAAGTAACCATTTCAATAGAATGTTAATGATGTCACTGCGACAACTGTTGATAGACGTAGCTGGTAAATCCGCTCTATCTTCTCCGATTTCAGAGCACTCTCATCTGATTGTGCCAGAGCGCAGAATAACTGACGAATTTACAAACGCTCAATACCCAGAGGTGGGACCAAGTCATTGTTTTACAAGTCACAAGTAAGTCTCAAGTCTTAGCACTCAAGTCCCAAGTCAAGTCTCAAGTCAAGACCATCAAGTATCAAGTCAAGTTTCAAGTCAAGACTATCAAGTATCAAGTCAAGTCTCAAGTCCTAAACTTTGAGTTTCGAGTCCTAAACAAGTCATAATTTGCTCTTCACCAAATGTAATACCATATGATATTTAACAAGAGTAATAGTATATACATTTACGCAAATCATGAATGCTTTTAAAAATATATATATTTATTACTTTCCAAATAATATTTATATTTCCATGGAAATACATGGGTAGCCATGAGAATGACACATCAATATGACAACAAAAACAAAATATTGTAGTGCGCTCTCGCTTTCTCTCTCTCTCCAGATATACTCTAGACACCTGCCATAAAGTTACAATCATTTACTAAAAGGTACATCAAAACAACTGCTACTGAACTTCAAAGTATACATTCCAAGATGGCGTAGCAGTGTAGACGTGTTTCTTTAGTCCTCTCGTGTACGTTTGTATTTTTTCGTATTTCTTGTATATATTTAAAAAAAAAAAATCTATCTCTTTTTGATTTTTAATTCGATTATACCTTCCGGTAACCTACCTCACCCAATGTGATACGGAATCGCTATTATTTTTTAACTTTGGAACACTTTCAAGAACCCCCAGTAGCTAACCAGCGAATCAGCTACAAGCTAATTTAGCAATTTTTTTGCCGCTGCTAGCAGCTTTTACCTTCTGCACAGACACCAGCCCTGTTATTAGCCTGGATATTACTCACCAATTTACCAGCATCGGACTGTCTCTCGACAACAACGCCGGATTCCTGCCGTAATCCCTGAGCCACTACTTCTGATCCTCACAGCTAGCTTGCAGCTAGCGCAGCTAGCGCCACTGCCACGAAGCTAGCACCAGTTAGCAAACACAATTCTACAATTCACAACCTCTCTTTCGCCATCGCCATCCGGCTTGGATTCTCTGTCGACACGACCACGTCTGGTCTGCAGACGAATACCCCATCCGCTGTGCCCTCAACCGGCCTCCGTCTGAGCAGACCCCCTCCGTCTGAGCAGACCACCCCCCGGGCTACTAACTTTAAACGCCGCGTGCTAGCTTAATGGAGGTCTCCCTGCTCCATCTACGGCTGCCCCCTGGACACTATGATCACTTGGTTACATAGCTGATGCCTGCTTGACTGTCCATTAATTCACGGTACTCCATTCTGTTTATTTGTGTTTTATCTGTCGGCTCTGTGCCTTAACTCAGGATCTGTGTGTAGTTAATCCGACCCTCTCTGCCTAGTCGTCGCCATTTTTACCTGCTGTTGCTGTGTTAGCTGACTAGCTGCTGTTATCTCACCTGTTGTTTTAGCTAGCTCTCCCAATCAAGACCTGCAATCACTTTATGCCTTATTGTATGTCTCTCTCAAATATCAATATGCCTTGCATACTGTTGTTCAGGCTAGTTATCATTGTTTTGGTTTGCAATGGACCCCGTAGTTCCACTCTCCGTACCTCTGATACCTCCTTTGTCCCACCCCCCACACATGCGGTGACCTCACCCATTGAGACCAGCATGTCCAGAGATACAACCTCTCTTATCATCACCCAGTGCCTGGGCTTGCCTCCGCTGTACCCGTGCCCCACCATACCCTGGTCTGCACATTATGCCCAGAATCTATTCTACCATGCCCATAAATCTGCTCCTTTTATTCCTTGTCCCCAACGCTCTAGGCGACCAGTTTTGATAGCCTTTAGCCGCACCCTCATCCTACTACTCCTCTGTTCCTCGGGTGATGTGGAGGTAAACCCAGGCCCTGCATGTCCCCAGTCACCCTCATTTGTTGACTTCTGTGATCGAAAAAGCCTTGGCCTCATGCATGTCAACATCAGAAGCTTCCTCCCTAAGTTTGCCTTACTCACCGCTTTAGCACACTCTGCCAACCCTGATGTCCTTGCCGTGTCCGAATCCTGGCTTAGGAAGGCCACCAAAAATTCGGAGATTTCCATACGCAACTATAACACTTTCCGTCAAGATAGAACTGCCAAAGGGGGAGGAGTTGCAATCTACTGCAGAGATAGCCTGCAAAGTTCTGTCATACTTTCCAGGTCTATGCCCACAAACAGTTCGAACTTCTAATTTTAAAAATTAATCTCTCCAGAAATAAGTCTCTCACTGTTGCTGCCTGCTACCGACCCCCCTCAGCTCCCAGCTGTGCCCTGGACACCATCTGTGAATTGATCGCTCCCCATCTAGCTTCAGAGTTTGTTCTGTTAGGTGACCTAAACTGGGATATGCTTAACACCCCGGGAGTCCTACAATCTAAGCTTGATGCCCTCAATCTCACACAAATCATCAAGGAACCCACCAGGTACAACCCTAAATCCGTAAACATGGGCACCCTAATAGACATTATCCTGACCAACTTGCCCTCCAAATACACCTCTGCTGTTTTCAATAAAGATCTCAGCGATCACTGCCTCATTGCCTGTATCCGCCACGGGTCCGCGGTCAAACGACCACCCCTCATCACTGTCAAACGCTCCCTAAAACACTTCTGCGAGCAGGCCTTTCTAATCGACCTGGCCCGGGTACCCTGGAAGGATATTGACCTCATCCCGTCAGTTGAGGATGCCTGGTCATTCTTTAAAAGTTACTTCCTCGCCATATTAGACAAGCATGCTCCGTTCAAAAAATGCAGAACCAAGAACAGATATAGCCCTTGGTTCACTCCAGACCTGGCTGCCCTCGACCAGCACAAAAACATCCTGTGGCGAACTGCAATAGCATCGAAGAGCCCCCGCGATATGCAACTGTTCAGGGAAGTCAGGAAACAATACACGCAGTCAGTCAGGAAAGCAAAGGCAAGCTTTTTCAAGCAGAAATTTGCATCCTGTAGCTCTAAATCCAAAAAGTTCTGGGATACTGTAAAGTCCATGGAAAACAAGAGCACCTCCTCCCAGCTGCCCACTGCACTGAGGCTAGGTAACACGGTCACCTCTGATAAGTCCGTGATAATCGAAAACTTCAACAAATATTTCTCAATGGCTGGCCATGCCTTCCTCCTGGCGACTCCAACCTTGGCCAACAGCCCCGCCCCCCCCACTGCTACTCGCCCAAGCCTCTCCAGCTTCTCCTTTACCCATATCCAGATAGCAGATGTTCTGAAAGAGCTGGAAAACCTGGACCCATACAAATCAGCTGGGCTTGACAATCTGGACCCCCTATTTCTGAAACTGTCCGCTGCCATTGTCGCACCCCCTATTACCAGCCTGTTCAACCTCTCCTTCGTATCATCTGAGATCCCCAAGGATTGGAAAGCTGCCGCGGTCATCCCCCTCTTCAAAGGGGGAGACACCCTGGACCCAAACTGTTACAGACCTATATCCATCCTGCCCTGCCTATCTAAGGTCTTCGAAAGCCAATTCAACAAACAGATCACTGACCATCTCGAATCCCACCGTACCTTCTCCGCTGTGCAATCCGGTTTCCGAGCCGGTCACGGGTGCACCTCAGCCACGCTCAAGGTACTAAACGATGTCATAACCGCCATCGATAAAAGACATTACTGTGCAGCCGTCTTCATCGACCTGGCCAAGGCTTTCGACTCTGTCAATCACCATATTCTTATCGGCAGACTCAGTAGCCTCGGTTTTTCTAATGACTGCCTTGCCTGGTTCACCAACTACTTTGCAGACAGAGTTCAGTGTGTCAAATCGGAGGGCATGTTGTCCGGTCCTCTGGCAGTCTCTATGGGGGTACCACAGGGTTCAATTCTCGGGCCGACTCTTTTCTCTGTATACATCAATGATGTTGCTCTTGCTGCGGGCGATTCCCTGATCCACCTCTACGCAGACGACACCATTCTGTATACTTCCGGCCCTTCCTTGGACACTGTGCTATCTAACCTCCAAACGAGCTTCAATGCCATACAACACTCCTTCCGTGGCCTCCAACTGCTCTTAAACGCTAGTAAAACCAAATGCATGCTTTTCAAACGTTCGCTGCCTGCACCCGCACGCCCGACTAGTATCACCACCCTGGACGGTTCCGACCTAGAATATGTGGACATCTATAAGTACCTAGGTGTCTGGCTAGACTGCAAACTCTCCTTCCAGACTCATATCAAACATCTCCAATCCAAAATCAAATCTAGAGTCGGCTTTCTATTCCGCAACAAAGCCTCCTTCACTCACGCTGCCAAACTTACCCTAGTAAAACTGACTATCCTACCGATCCTCGACTTCGGCAATGTCATCTACAAAATAGCTTCCAATACTCTACTCAGCAAACTGGATGCAGTTTATCACAGTGCCATCCGTTTTGTTACTAAAGCACCTTATACGACCCACCACTGCGACCTGTATGCCCTAGTCGGCTGGCCCTCGCTACATGTTCGTCGTTAGACCCACTGGCTCCAGGTCATCTACAAGGCTATGCTAGGTAAAGTGCCGCCTTATCTCAGTTCACTGGTCACGATGGCTACACCCACCCGTAGCACGCGCTCCAGCAGGTGCATCTCACTGATCATCCCTAAAGCCAAAACCTCATTTGGACGCCTTTCCTTCCAGTTCTCTGCTGCCTGCGACTGGAACGAATTGCAAAAATCTCTGAAGTTGGAGACTTTTATTTCCCTCAACAACTTTAAAAATTTGCTATCCGAGCAGCTAACCGATCGCTGCAGCTGTACATAGTCCATCTGTAAACTACCCACCCAATTTACCTACCTCACCCCCCATACTGCTTTTATTTATTTACTTTTCTGCTCTTTTGCACACCAGTATCTCTTCTTGCACATGATCATCTGATGATTTATCACTCCAGTGTTAATCTGCTAAATTGTAATTATTCGATTTATTGCCTACCTCATGCCTTTTGCACACATTGTATGTAGATTCTCTTTTTTTTCTACCATGTTATTGACTTGTTTATTGTTTACTCCATGTGTAACTCTGTGTTGTTGTCTGTTCACACTGCTATGCTTTATCTTGGCCAGGTCGCAGTTGCAAAAGAGAACTTGTTCTCAACTAGCCTACCTGGTTAAATAAAGGTGAAATAAAAAAATTAAATACAATAAAAAAGTAGGCCTACAATTTGAACACTGACCTGAATGTCTGAGAAAAAAATACAGATCCCAAAGACGGGAGATAAAACCTGAACATGAAGACAACGTGTGTGTGTGTAATGCATAAGCAGTTTCATTTTTTCTCTTAACACAGGGCGCTATGATGCATTGCATTTGCAAATTCGATAAAAGTCTGTCGGTCATTTGTGCACGATGAGGCCGCAGTATGATGCCACGATGGTTGAAGACACGCTCCACCGGAGCACCGGAGGCAGGCACTGCCAAGACCCTGATGGCCACTCGGGACAGTGAAGGAAGAGCCTTCCTGTTCATTGTCCAGAACAAGAGGGCATTCTGTCCTTCGCATATGTCAAGGTAGTGACTTAGCTTGACTTAGCAGCCAGCAGCATACCACCCTGCATACCACTACTGGCTTGCTTCTGAAGCTAAGCAGGGTTGGTCCTGGTCAGGCCCTGGATGGGAGACCAGATGCTGCTGGAAGTGGTGTTGGAGGGCCAGTAGGAGGCACTCTTTCCTCTGGTCTAAAAAATATCCCAATGCCCCAGGGCAGTGATTGGGGACACTGCCCTGTGTAGGGTGCCGTCTTTCGGATGGGACGTTAAACGGGTGTCCTGACTCTCTGAGGTCATTAAAGATCCCATGGCACTTATCGTAAGAGTAGGGGTGTTAACCCCGGTGTCCTGGCTAAATTCCCAATCTGGCCCTCAAACCATCATGGTCACCTAATAATCCCCAGTTTACAATTGGCTCATTCATCCCCCTCCTCTCCCCTGTAACTATTCCCCAGGTCGTTGCTGCAAATGAGAACGTGTTCTCAGTCAACTTACCTGGTAAAATAACGGTAAAATAAAAAAAAATAAAAAAAATAGCTGTAGTGCTGGAGTGGTCCCAACAGCTTTCTTCTGCCTATTACAGTATGCTGCAAACAGCCCTTCTTCTTGTCCAAGACTATGATCTTCTCGCTCTTCCTCGTCAACAAGAGACACAGCTCGCTCAGTCCCTGTAGCATCTTGCAGAATCAGTTCTGGGAAAACATGTAAAAGCAGAATCAAAGAGGCCAGTATTAGAGTTTTGGTGATGCAGTGGGTTAAACTGAAAAAGTATTATTGTTGCAGTCAATTGGATTAAATTATGAGAAAAAGTTACATTAAACTCAATAATATTTATCTTTCACTCTTTGTGCCACCTCCTCCTTGACCTCCTCCTTGACCAGCACATGTTGCTCCGCCCACATCAGAGAAAAAGACGGATCCAAGGCAGCTGCTTTGAGGTAGACTGGATCTGAAAAGGGGGCAGTGATTCCATCTTGTACCCTGGCCATTCTCACATTGATGAAGATTCCAAGAAATATTTTGTTCAGGGATGCCTGGAGGCTTCTGACCAGGCAACTCAGGAAATGGACTTGAGGCTTCCGCTGCTCCAGGTGGTGATTCAGGGACAGGACCGAGGGAACAACAGAACTGATTGTGACTATCATCTCCCCCTTTTGTCATATCTGTGTCTTATCCAAATGGCTTTAAGATGTCCGCAAACTCCTTCAACTTATTCCACTCCCGTACTGTAAACAACAACTCCTTGTGCCCAGCCTTTTCTGGAACATGACAGAGCTTAAGATGGTCACATTGGATAACTACCTTCACTTGTCTCAGTGTTGAGTTCCATCTTGTGTTGACAGCAGCAGAGATGCTTCTTCCCCAAATTCAGCCTCAAACACGTCTTTGAATGTTGTGCTTGTATGTAGCAGTGAGTTGATTTTTGATAACTTTGAAAGAGAAGGAGTCATCACTTTGTTTCTTTCAAGCCGTCTCCCACCACCAGCTGGAGAGTGTGGGCAAAACACTGCAAGCGCTGTTTTTTTGCAACAGCAGCATCAACTGTTTGCTGGTCTTCCAGGGTTAGGTCATTCCAGAGCTCTGGGTCATCAAGGTGATCTTCATCATGTACTTCATCTTCTTGTTCAATGGGGAAGCACACCGTGAATGCTTTTCTCATGTTGGCAGCATTGTCACTAATGCTAAAGTCCTATTTATCTGAAATGCTGTACTCACCACATATGGCCTCAAATTGCTCAGATTCTTTTGGCCGTGTGTGGGCCTTTAAGGCGGTCACAGGCCAAGAGATTGGACTTGAGCTGTATCCTCTCTCCATCTTTCTCCATACAGTGCACAATAACACCAAGGAACACCCTCATCCTTCGGTCGGACCAAATGTCCATTGTGACTGAAACATGGTCTGTGTTGCTCAACTGAGTTTTCAGTTTTGAAAATCTCTCTGTGGCGAGGTTCTCTACTTTTGATGTCTATGTTCTACGACACACTGGGCTGTACTTACTGTCAACCACTGACAGAAAGTGACTAAAACTCTTGTTTTCCACAATAGACAGAGGCAAGTTGCAAACGATAACCAGGTCGGACAGTATTGCATTGTTGATAGCTTTCTGCTGTGGATGATTCATGCTGTACTGCCCTACACGGGTCTCCGTGAACTGTGAGATTGGAGACTGTTGTGGTTCACTTGTGACATGTTTGTTCATCTGGTATTTTTCAAATCTGAAAGCATATTAAAAAAATATTGCGCGGGGCAGTAGCACAATCTTGCCTGGTCTCAATCTTGGGTGCAATGATCACGTCCCCGCACTGGCTGACTGTGTAGAGGCTCATTGATTTAACGTTATGTTAGCCTATATGCTATACTAGCAAAGTTATATATAGCTGTCGGCTATATTAGCCACGACTTACCGTTCTTTGTGCGGCTTCAAATGTCGAACAAAGATGAACGTTTTTGCGCCTCCATCTGTAATTTTCTTCCGCATGTTTTGCAAGTTGCAATCCATTTTTTGTTGACCTCAGCGTAGTCTGTACATCCAAAAATAATAATTTTGGGTATCATCTTTCCAATGGCTCAATCGGAATTCACCCGCCGACGTTCCTCTGCATAGCCACTCACAACTTTTTCTCCGCTGGCACAATTTGATTGGCTGCTGTCCGATTCAAACTTTAATCCGTTAAATGAAGAGTTGATGCGCTGCACACTTTTTAAAATAGCATCATTTTTCATATTTGGGCTTGGGGAGGATATCAAGTCAGGTCGAGTCATAAGGCTCAAGTCCAAGTCGAGTCATTGGTGTTAAAGTGAAAGTCGAGTTGCAAGTCAACATATCTGTGACTCGAGTCGGACTCGAGTCCAAGTCATGTGAATCGAGTCTGACTCGAGTCCAAGTCATGTGACTCGAGTCCACACCTCTGTCAACACCCATTGAATATGGCTGGTGTTAGTAAACGTTGGCAAATAAAAGTGTAAATCGTTGCCAGCAGCACAGTTGCAGTCACCAAAGCTCTGGATAAAATGAAAACAGCCTAACCAGCTCTGCTATGGTGAGTAAAATGGTCAGAGTGAGCTGTTCTCTCATTTGTGTCTGGAAGTAGCTAGCAAGCTACCCAACATTAGCCAGTTAGCTTGGGTGGTTGACTGCTGTTGTTAGGACAGAATGGTCGGATCAGAGATGGGTGGGGCTAAAGTGGGTGTGAATGATGCTGAATGGGTGTAGACAAAGAACAGGTCTCCAGTAGGTATACCAAAATATTCAAAGGCCATTTTTTCAAAGTGAGGTTACAAGTTTATCAACTTTCAAAGCAGAAATACTTTCCCATTGTTCCTCAACTGTAGTGTATGATATACCACTAGCTCTGAGTCTCCACTTTTATCCAATGTCAAAAACACCATTTCAAATTTTGCTACATATGACTGAATGGAGGCGGTCGGTCACAAATGTGCAGTTTTGTCACACAACACTATGCCACAGAAGTTTCATTTTGAGGGAGTGTGCAATTGGCATGCGGACTGCAGGAATGTCCACCAGAGCTGTTGCCAGATAATGAAATGTTCATTTTTCTACCAATGTCGTTTTATAGAATTTGGCAGTACGTCCAACTGACAACCACAGACCATGCTTAACCACACCAGCCCAGGACCTTCATATCCGGCTTCTTCACTTGCGGAAAATCTGAGACCAGCCACCCGGACAGCTGATGAAACTGACGAGTATTTCTGTCTGTAATAAAGCCTTTTTGTGGGTTGTCTGGGCCTGGCTCCCCTGTGAGAGGGTCTATGCCCTTGCAGGCCCACCCATGGCTGCACCCCTGCCCAGTCATGTGAAATCCATAGATTAGGGCCTAAGGGATGTATTTCAATTGACTCATTTCCTTATATGAACTGTAACTCAGTAAATTCTTTGAAAGTGTTGCATGTTGTGTTTATATTTCTGTTTAGTATATACACTATAAATGTGACAGTCGTTTTCTTTGATCTGAACAAGTTTCACTTGGGAATAGGCTGTAGCTAGTTCGATTTGAAAGGAAAATGTGTTATGTAATTTAAGAGTAGTAGTATAATGCAGGAATAGTAGAAAATATTCCCAACTAGTTAATCGGTTAGTGAAATGTTGTCTTCCAAATATCGCATGGCACAGACTTTGGACCTGTGCTAGCACAAATTGCAGTCTACTAGCCAAAAATCCTTAGGTTCCATCCTGCTTCCGGTGTTATATTGGGATATGACTGCCTATGGAAGTTTCCAACCTCCAACTGAGATAAAACATGAATTTTTTCTGCGTTATGTCACTCTGATGGGTTAACTTCAAATGTTTCAAAAGGCCCATATGGATTTTGATTACTGTCCAAACGGTCTTGCCACCTTTCATCATCGATCCAACAGGGATCCATAGATCCTCATTAGGGTCAATGTTCTCTCCCTGCAGTAACCTTCACATCAATCTCATTAATGACACCACACTGATAATTACCTCTCTCTGCATTATTTCACATCTGAACTGTAATCGTGACCTATATAACTCTAATGTGACCTATATAACTGTAATGTGACCTATATAACTGTAATGTGACCTATATAACTGTAATGTGACCCATATAACTGTAATGTGAGCTATATAACTGTAATGTGACCTATATAACTGTATTGTGACCTATAGAACTGTAATGTGACCTATATAACTGTAATGTGACCTATATAACTGTAATGTGACCTATATAACTGTAATGTGAGCTATATAACTGTAATGTGAGCTATATAACTGTAATGTGACCTATATAACTGTATTGTGACCTATATAACTGTAATGTGACCTATATAACTGTAATGTGACCTATATAACTGTAATGTGACCTATATAACTGTAATGTGACCTATATAACTGTAATGTGACCTATATAACTGTAATGTGACCTGTATAACTGGAATGTGACCTATATAACTGTAATGTGAGCTATATAACTGTAATGTGACCTATATAACTGTAATGTGACCTATATAACTGTAATGTGACCTGTATAACTGTAATGTGACCTATATAACTGTAATGTGACCTATATAACTGTAATGTGACCTGTATAACTGTAATGTGACCTATATAACTGTAATGTCAGCTTCATTTATGGGAATACCACCCCTAGGGACTGTAAAAATATCATGTTTCTAATGATATCTTGAGGAATCCAGTATAGACTTAAAAAGTGAATATATATTTGATAGCATTCTCTATGTATCTAACTTAAAACTCCCAAAAAAAGGCAAAAGGGAAAGGGGATACCTAGTCAGTTGCACAACTAAATGTATTCCCCATTTAACCCAGCCCTCTGAATCAGAGAGGTGCAGGGGGCAGCTTTCATTGGCATCCACATCCACTATATATGGTCAATCGGCACATTGTTGTTGACCATATATAGAATTTTGCTGAATGAAATACACTCTGCACTCTATGCACTTGCTGGTTACAATCTCCAAATGGGAAAGCAGATAAAACCCAGGAGTGCTCTCAGTGATTGGACGAGAGCTGGCAACCGAAGAAACTGTGACGTGTGACCAGTGTGAGTTCTCCTGGAGAGTTTTTGTACCCGTGCTCATTTAGTCAGACTACTACCTATACCCTGAGGACGCTAAAAGAACTTCCCTCATGCCCTAATACTGTAGGTAATTTGGACCATGATGTTTTTATAACGAGGCTGGGGATTAGGGCTTCTTCTAGCTTTCCTCACGTATTGAAGATTTTCAACAGTAGTACCAATTTAAAGGTGGAGATTAAAGGCTAGTACCCTCAATTGGTGCTTCCGAGAATACTGCTTCATTGAAAGCGGCCAGAAAGGAGACTGGATCGAGAGCAACACTCAAAGAAACGACCGCTGCTGCTCTTGCAAGTGAATCCAGTGGTTTAACCATTACACGTGTGTCCGTGTTGTTTTCGCACAAACTTTAACACAGGCTAGTGAACATGCCTGAGCAAATCCCCTCTGAATTTGCCAGTTTGCCAACGGTAATCTGCGGCGGAGGGTGACCATCTAAATTGAGCCCTCGGAGACCCATCTCCCAGAGAGAGCAGCATTGTTAGAGAGCTGCAGGGACTAAGAAGGTCCCACAACTTCTGAGATAAGGGCTATCAGCTCTATGGCTCCACTGAGAGTTAGCATTGCAATCTGGTGCCTCTGTGCAGCCTATACCACAGCTCAGAGAGACATGCCATAGGTGAAGGCTTCAGTGACTATGGGACAGTTTTAGCTACCAGGCTATGCCAATGTGGGCAGCAAAGCGGAATACCAATAGGATGGTGCCTGTTGATTTGACCCGTTTGGCCCTGTATGTTAGTGTGACCTAAATAAGCATTAAAGGGATATATTTCTATTATGATAATATGGCTTTCTAATTAGCTATATCCACAGGGTCTTAATGATGTTCAAAATGACTTAGTAATCATGATTTAGAGTCATATTTAATAATTGTTTTATTCCTGTATTGTGGTACAGTTTACATACATTATAAAAGAAAATCTACTGCATTGAACATTCAAGCAAGCAAGTGCATGCCATTTTTAAACTCTCATTTAAACACAACTCATTTCTCCCCAGTAGTCTTTGTAGCTTTCAGGGGAACCAATGATTGCTTATCATAGAATTTGCATATGCAGATAATTCTAATACAGTTGGGGCTAATCCTTCACTCCAAGTGGTGGATAACAGACCATTTTTAGCTTTTAATCTGTTAATGAAATTTGTTTGCGGGTTGAGTTGAGACATCACCATAATTATTAGAGGAAATTAATTGTTTTAAATTATCGGACAATTATGGGTATTGTATACCTCATTTGCATATATAAATTAATGACATTGATGTGTCATTAATTGATATGATTTTCATGGTCGTTATGGTGCTAGTCACGTACAAGGATACATGGGCTTCAGGTATGCAGTGGGAGAGCCCTACGCCCAAATTAGTTGGTGGTTAAAGTTCAGAATCGTAGACTGCTATTTGCATATAAAAGTACTTATTTTCTAGTCCATCATTATTGTGTTATAAATGTGTCTTTCAAATTCACATTCCAAGGTCTCGAAAATGCTTTCCGTGATCAGTTCTATGTTTAAAGGACTGCCCCATCTCATAATTTATGCATATGGTGACCCATTACTGTATGTGTGTGAGTATATCACTCTAATTCTTAGTGCTTATACCTTCATTGAACTGACAGTGTTGGTGTTCAATGACCACCTCTGTGTTTGGTTACAGTGCTGCTGGGCAAGCCTATTCAAAACCTCGCAGCTTGTTCTACACCAGGGACAATGTATCAAACAAACTCTTGGTCTTGCCAGAGGTTGTTTCCACAGATTGAGGGATTTGTATCTAAAGACTGTAAGCAAGTAAACAGCTAAAATAGCGGTTGTGAAGAATGTGTTGACTAGTCTTTAAGTCTTAGCGCTCATATCTTCATTTGATAACTCAATTGAGCCACATTTTTTTGGTCAGCACTTATGAAATCATGATCCATTTTTCCAGAGTGTAATACATGAATTATGAAAGACTAGTCAACACGTACATCACAACCGCTATTTGAAACGGGAATTTTAGCTGTTTACTGCTTACAGTCTTTAGATACAAATCCCTCAATCTGTGGAAATAACCTCTGGCAAGACCAAGACTTTGTTTGATACATTGTCCCCGGTGTCTTGATTTAGACAAATTAAACATCAGTTTGCCGATTCAAAGCCGGCCTTCTGGCTGGTGTTGTCAGTAGAACAAGCTGCAAGGTTTTGAATAGGCTTGCCCAGCAGCACTGTAACCAAACACAGAGGTAGTCATTGAACACCAACACTGTCAGTTCTCATCATTCCCGAAGACCCTGAGGGCCA
This sequence comes from Salvelinus fontinalis, assembly GCF_029448725.1. Taxonomy (NCBI): domain Eukaryota; kingdom Metazoa; phylum Chordata; class Actinopteri; order Salmoniformes; family Salmonidae; genus Salvelinus; species Salvelinus fontinalis. The sequence goes on along the minus strand of NC_074679.1, from coordinate 15,377,123 downwards.
GAGTGTTGCTTGTGAGTGAGGCGCTTACTTTGTGTTCCTCAGTCCTGATAACCACCCTGGAGACCGCTTCTATTCTGAGATGTGCTTTCTGCTATTTCCAGCTCCAGAAAGTGAGAACTGGAACTATCATAAGCCCCTTGATTGTAATCCTGAGAGCTGGATCAAATAAAACTGGTGCTCGTTGAGCAACTCCACCTTGCAACAATACGCCTTGCACATCATCTATTTATTACAATGTTTCCAGAGAGACAAACAGCAGATCATATGCTATCATGTGCTTCATTTCCAGTATTTTGTTGTATTGACTGATGAAAGATACATGCAAAAACAGTCCGGTTAAAAAGAGGAAATACTTCTATCTGTAGTTTCACACACACTCAGAAATGTTTTTCTTCTCCTTGAACCCCGCAAAGTGATATGGGATACATCTTGAACCCTCCACTGTGATGTGGGATCCATCTTGAACCCTCCACTGTGATGTGGGATCCATCTTGAACCCTCCACAATGATGTGGAATCCATCTTGAACCCTCCACTGTGATGTGGGATCAATCTTGAACCCTCCACTGTGATGTGGGATCCATCTTGAACCCTCCACTGTGATGTGGGATCCATCTTGAACCCTCCACAGTGATGTGGGATCCATCTTGAACCCTCCACAATGATGTGGGATCCATCTTGAACCCTCCACTGTGATGTGGGATCCATCTTGAACCCTCCACTGTGATGTGGGATCCATCTTGAACCCTCCACTGTGATGTGGGATCCATCTTGAACCCTCCACTGTGATGTGGGATCCATCTTGAACCCTCCACTGTGATGTGGGATACATCTTGAACCCTCCACTGTGATGTGGGATCCATCTTGAACCCTCCACTGTGATGTGGGATCCATCTTGAACCCTCCACTGTGATGTGGCATCCATTTGAAGCATTTGCATTATGGGTCAGAGAGTTCAGAATCCTGGAACCTGAAATCAAGAGCCATCAGGTTTTAGTAATGCGTTTCCTCCTCACATCTCTTAATGGAAGTGCATCTGAAACGGCATCAATATTACAGGCTAGCATGTCTCACCATGCACAATGCTCCTTGTACGCATACAAGACAGGTTTCACATCTGATTATGATTGCTCATAGCCACGCATTGGACATTCTTCTCCTGCACCAAACATCGCTTAAGGCAACACAAGCCTTCATACGTCCCCAATCTCTTCGAGTCAGATGCAAGACACAGTAATGGGCGCTGACATGGCTGCCCTTCTGAGTGTCTGTTGTGTCGTGACTTTAGTGGATGTTTCCTCCATTATTCCATACTC
>NC_074679.1:15335808-15370808 GCF_029448725.1 Salvelinus fontinalis | reverse complement strand
AGGAAATCCAGGATCCAGTTGCAGAGAGAGGTGTTTAGTCCATTGGTCCTTAGCTTAGTGATGAGCTTTGTGGGCACTACGGTGTTGAATGCTGAACTGTAGTCAATGAACAGCATTCTCACGTATGTGTTCCTTCTATCCAGGTGGGAAAGGGCAGTGTGGAGTGCGATTGAGATTGCGTCATCTGTGGATCTGTTGTGTGCGAATTGGAGTGGGTCTAGAATTTCCGCCATGATGGTGTTGATTTGAGCCATGACCAGCCTTTCAAAGCACTTCATGGCTACCGACGTGAGTGCTACTGGGCCGGAAATCATTTAAGCTGGTTACCTTCGCTTTCTTTCTTGGGACTATGGTGGTCTGTTTGAAACATGTAGGTATTACAGACTCGGTCAGGGAGAGGTTGAAAATGTCAGTGAAGTCACTTGCCAGTTAGTCTGCGTATGCTTTGAGTGCATGTCCTGATAATCCGTCTGGCCCCATGGCTTTGTGAATGTTGACCTGTTTAAAGGTATTGCTCACATCGGCTGCGGAGAGCGTGATCACACAGTCGTCCAGAACAGCTGGTGCTCTCATGCATGCTTCAGTGTTGCTTGCCTCGAAGCGAACATAAAAGGTATTTAGCGAATTCTGGTAGGCTTGCGTCACAGGGCAGCTCGCAGCTGGGTTTCCCTTTGTAGTCCATAATATTTTTCAAGCCCTGCCACATACGACGAGCATCAGAGCCTGAGTAGTAGAATTCAATCTCAGTCATGAATTGACGCTTTGCCTGTTTGAAGTTCATCTGAGGGCATAGTGGGATTTCTTATAAGTGTCCGGATTAGTGTCCCGCTACTTGAAAGCGGTAACCCTAGCCTTTAGCTCAGTGCGGATGTTTCCTGTAATCTATGGCTTCTGGTTCGGAAATGTACGTACGATTAATGTGGGGATAACGTCGTTGAAGCACTTATTGATGAAGCCGGTGACTGAGGTGATATGCACCTCAATGCCATTGGATACATTTCTGAACATATTCCAGTCAATGCTAGCAAAACTGTCCTGTAGCATAGCATCCGTGACATCTGACCACTTCTGTATTGAGCAAGTCACTGTGTGTGGAGTAAAGGTGGTCAAGAGTTTTTTTCCCTCTTGTTGCACATGTGACATGCTGGTAGAAATGAGGTAAAACGGATTTAAGTTTGCCTGCAAAAAAGTCCCTGGCAACAAGGAGCGCCGCTTCTGGATGAGCATTTTCTTGTTTGCTTATGGCCTTATACAGCTCGTTGAGTGCAGTCTTAGTACCAGCATCGGTTTCATGGTGGGAACCACATAGGGAGACCATCCGTTCACCTACTTCGTGTCTCACAAAGATATGGCGGTTGGAACCCAAAATCTCAAATTTGGACTCATCAGACCAAAGGACAGATTTCTACCAGTCTAATGTCCATTGCTCATGTTTCTTGACCCAAGCAAGTCTTTTCTTCATATTGGTGTCCGTTAGTAGTGGTTTCTTTGCAGCAATTCGACCATGAAGTCCTGATTCACACAGTCTCCTCTTAAAACCTGTCTAGGATCAGCGTGGCGCTAGCGGCACACCCCCCCCCCCCACTGAAAAACCAGTGCCGCGAAATTCAAAAAAAATATTTTTTTAAAATATTTAACTTTCACACATTAAAGTCCAATACAGCTAATGAAAGACACAGATCTTGTGACTCCAGTCAACATTTCCGATTTTTAAAATGTTTTACAGGGAAGACACAATATGTAAAGATGTACATCTATTACCTAAAAACACATTAGCATAATCCACCATCTTTTATTTGTCCACCAACACCAGTAGCCATCACCAATTCGGCTAAACTAAGATATTTATAGCCCCTAACCAACAAAAAAACTCATTAGATGACAGTCTGATAACATATTTATGGTATGGGATAGGTTTTGTTAGAAAAAAGTGCATATTTCAGGTAGATGGCATAGGTTACAATTGCACCCACCGTCACAAATGGAATAGAAAAACTACTTAGAGCAACGTGTTTACCTACTTACTAATCATCAAACATTTCGTAAAAATACACAGCATACACGAATCGAAAGACACAGATCCTGTGAATACAGACAATATTTCAGATTTTCTAAGTGTCTTACAGCGAAAACACAATAAATCGTTATATTAGCTTAGCACATAGCAATTAGCAGCCCAGCATTGATTCTAGCCAAAGTGAGCGATAAAAGTCAACATCGCCAAAAGATATTAATTTTTTCACTAACCTTCTCAGAATTCTTCCGATGACACTCCTGTAACATCATATTACACATTCCATATAGAGTTTGATCGCAAATGTTTATATTTAGCCACCAAAATCATGGTTAGACAATGTGAAATGTAGACAAGCTGGTAAAGAAAAAGTCCTTGCGCCACTTAGACAGTGATCTACTCTTATACATAAATACTCATAAACGTGACTAAAAAATATAGGGTGGACAGGGATTGATAGACAATTTAATTCTTAATACAATTGCGGAATAACATTTTTTAATTTATCCTTACTTTTCAATACAGTTTGCGCCTAGCGAAGCTACGTCATAAAACATGGCGTCCTAAGCCACTAAAATGTTTCGACAGAAACACGATTTATCATAATAAAAATGTCCTACCTTGAGCTGTTCTTCCATCAGTATCTTGGGCAAAGGATCCTTTCTTGGGAGAAATCGTCTTTTGGTGGAAAGCTGTCCTCTTGCCATGTGGAAATGTCAACTGCGTTCGGGATGAACTGAAAAGCGTGCCCAACTTTTCACATCGTTGCAAAAATAAATGTCCCAAAATCGCACTAAACGGATATAAATTGCTATAAAACGCTTTAAATTAACTACCTTATGATGTTTTTAACTCCTATAACGAGTGAAAAGATGACCGGAGAAATATAACAGGCTAAACTAACGCTTGGAACAGGAGAGGGTCGGTGTCCTCCACGCGCGTTACGCAGCAAGAAAAGACTTGCTAGCTACAGGGTTTTTTCATTTGTAGTGCCTGTGAACGCGCAATCGACCCCATTGGAATCGTCATCACGTAAAGGCATCCAGGGGAAGACGTAAGAAGTGTCCGTATAGTCATAGCAAAATCAGTGCCGTTTTAACTGACTTCAGAACAGTGGCCAACATTTCTGAAATCTGAATCCATGTCAGGGAAATTGCTGTAGAATGGGCTCTGTTCCACTTAGAGACAAAATTTCAACTCCTATAGAAACTATAGACTGTTTTCTATCCAATAATAATAATAATATGCATATTGTACGATCAAGGATTTTGTGGGAAGCCGTTTCAAAAATTAGCCAAATTAGCATAAATAGTCTAAACAGCGCCCCCATCCCCAACAGGTTAACAGTTGATCTTGAGATGTGTCTGTTACTTGAACTCTGTGAAGCATTTATTTGGGCTGCAATTACTGAGGCTGGTAACTCTAATGAACTTATCGTCTGCAGCAGAGGTAACCCGGGGTCTTCCTTTCCTGTGGTTGTCTTCATGAGAAGGTTTTTGCAACTGCACTTGAAGAAACTTTCAAAGTTCTTGAAATGTTCAGAATTGGCTGACCTTCATGTCTTAGGGTAATGATAGACTGTCGTTTCTATTTGCTTATTTGAGCTGGCTTGCTATAATATGCACTTGGTCAATTACCAAATAAGGATGTCTTCTGATTACCATCCCTACCTTGTCACAACACAACTGATTGGCTGGAGAACATTAAGGGGGAAATAAGTTTGACAAATTATCTTTTGACAAGGCACACGTGTTAATTGAAATACATTCCAGGTGAGAACCTCATTAAGCTGGTTGAGAGAATGCCAAGAGTGTGCAAAGCTGTCGTCAAGGCAAAGGATGGCTACTTTGAAGAATCTCAAATATAAAATATATTTTGATTTGTTTAACACTTTTTTAGTTACTACATGATTCCATATGTGTTACTTCATAGTTTTGATGTCAATACTATTATTGTAAAATGTAGAAAATAGTACAAATAAAGAAAAACCCTTGAATGAGTAGGTGTGTCCAAATTATTGACGGTACTGTAAAGATCTATATTCAGACTCTGACATTGCTCGTTCTGATATTTCTTTATTTAAAAAAAAAAAACTTTTTGGTTTATATGCGTGTTGTTTTGTGTTGCTAGGTATTATTACTGTACTGTTGAAGCTAGAAACACAAGCATTTACCTGCACCTGCGATATCATCTGCAAGTCTGTGTAAGCGACCAATCAACTTTCATTGGATTTGATTTATTGATATCACATGTTTTTCTTAAAGGCCGGTGCAGTCAAAACATGATTTCCTGTGTTTTATATCTATTTCCACACTATGAGGTTGGAATAATACTGTTTAATTATGAAACTTAGTGTAAGAGCTGTTTTGGGGAGATTAGGTTTCCAAAGCTATTGATATTTTACCAAAGTTACTGGAATCTTCTGTAATTTTGATAATTAACAGAAAATATATGGCATTCCGTATGGTAACTTTGGCAATTTATACTTGAATAACTTAAAAAAGATACACTATGAGTGGATTTGGCTATTTTATCCACACCAGTTGCTGACAGGTGTATGAAATCAAGCACACAGTCATGCAATCTCCATAGCCAAACATTGGCAGTAGAATGGCCTTACTGAAACGCTGTGACTTTATTTTTTCATCGGATTCCACCTTTCCAACAAGTCAGTTCGTCACATTTCTGCCCAGCTAGAAGTCTAGGAGCAACAACGGCTAAGCGGTGTGGTAGGCCACACAAGCTCACAGAACAGATTTGCGCGAGTAAAAATCGTCTGTCCTCGGTTGCAACACTCACTACCAAGTTCCAAACTGCCTCGGGAATCAACGTCAGCACAATAACTGTTCGTCGGGAGCTTCATGAAATGGGTTACCATAGCTGCACAGCCACACACAAGCCTAAGATCACCATGCACAATGCCAAGCATCGGTTGGAGTTGTGTAAAGCTTGCCGCCATTGGACTCTGGAGCAGTGGAAATGTGTTCTCTGGAGTGATGAATCACGCTTCACCAACTGGCAGTCCAAGGGACGAATCCGGGTTTGTCTGATGCTAGGAGAATGCTACCTGCCGAAAAGCATAGTGCCAACTGTAATGTTTGGTGGAGGAGGAATAATGGTCTGGGGCTGTTTTTCATGGTTCAGGCTAAGTCCCTGTGCTTCCTACTCTGTGGGAACAGTTTGGGGAAGGCCCTTTTCTGTTTCTGCATGACAATACCCTCGTGCACAAAGCGAGGTCTATACAGAACATTTTTGTTGAGATCGGTGTTGAAGAACTTGACTGGACTTCACGGAGCCCTGACCTCAACCCCATCGAACACCTTTGGGATGAATTGGAACGCCAACTGCGAGTCAGGCCTAATCGCCCAACATCAGTGCCCGACCTCACTAATGCTCTTGTGGCTGAAAGGAAGCAAGTCCCAACAGCAATGTTCAAACCACATCTAGTTGAAAGCCTTCCCCGAAGAGTGGAGGCTGTTATAGCAGCAAAGTGGGGACCAACTCTATAATGATGGCCATGATTTTGGAATGAGATGTTCGACAAGCAGGTGTCCACATACTTTTGGCCATACTTTATACACGTAGTGTATATTCATATAAAGTATAAAACATTTCTATCCGTGTCCATGACTTTTGTCCATGACTCTCTGCCAATAACAGCTCCTTTTCAGTTTTCCACTCCCCACTAAGACCACTCACAGAAAGTCGTAGCAAAATTCTAGCAAGAGAATTTGCTTTTTGCCCAGAAGCCATTTTTGTTTCTTTTTGACCATTTTAATGTAAAACAATAACACAGTAAGGTACCCTCTGGCCAAAACCTGGTTGAATCGACAGTGTTTCCACATCACAAAAATAATTATGTGATGACGTTGAATCCACGTGGAAAACTGATTGGATTTGCAAAAAGCCATAAACGTATGGGAATTTGATATTTTTTTCACCCAACCTTGAACCCGAAATCAAATGACGTGGTGACATTCTTTGTTGAGTTCATATTAGTTGACAACTCATCCAAATGTGAATCAAAACTAGATGTTGAAATGAACTCTGTGCCCAGTGTGTACTCAATTGTTAGCCAGAAATGATTTGATATTGAGTTAAAAACAGCTGCATTGGACCTTTAAATAATGTGTCTTTAACTATCAAGTTACTCCTGCACCAGTACCAAATCAATTCAAATTTGATTTGTCACATACACAGAATATACCAGGTGTAGTAGACCTTACCGTGAAATGCTTACTTACAATCCCTTAACCAACAATGCAGTTCAATAAATCGTTTGGAAATTATTTACTAAATAAACAAAAAATGTAAGTAAAATTAAAAGTAACACAATAAAATAACAATAACGAGGCTATATATAGGGGGCACCGGTACCATGTCAATGTTTGGGGGTACAGGTTAGTTGAGGTAATTTGTACATGTAGGTAGGGATAAAGTGACTATGCATATATAATAGATAACCAGGACAGAATATGTTCTTGTTTTGAGCATACAGACAGTGTATGGGGCATTTCCTTGGCAATGTCCTTGTTCCTTGACAAACAATAGTGTCCATTCCTCACACTCCAATCATGTGCCTATTTAATATATTTATTAATTCCTTGTCATATAAATGTCTGTTCATGGAATCATACAAACTGTTGACCTGAACTAAAAGTTGCATGACAGTCCAGAAGAAAGTCCTCCGAGAGCCGCTTGGCAGTATGCAGACTCTGAGAACATTAGCTGCTGACGTACAATAAAGAGCACTCCTATCTGCAGAGAGAGATGTATTGATATGTCAGTACGGAATCGTACAATGTCCAGAAAAACACTGTCACTCCATTTTATAGGTTTTCTTTTTTTTAAACCCTGTGATTACTGGGTGTCCTCCAAAGTATTCCTCCATTTCTTTATTGGAGGACGTATGAATCATTACAATTGAGTTATAAGTTATAAACCATTTGAATATTCCAATGACAAGAAGAGAACCTTGAGGAACTAATTTGCCTGGACATGAAATACACCTTGAGATTTAACTTTGCTTCTATTCTTGTATATGCTTGGAATTTCATGCATGATTCTCTATTCAAAAGAAGTAAGGGGAGCTGAGTTGTGGGTATTTTTCCATACACTGCATGGCAGAAAGCAGTGTACATGTGCCATAGACATGTATAGCATCACTAATAAAACGTTTTTGAAGCATAGAACCTAGTATTCAGCTTCTGCCACTCTAATTTTTGGCATATATCAAAGTTGTGTTGAATACAGTGATTTTAGAAGGTATTGATGCATTGATAAAACCAATAAGTAGCTAAATACATTTTTCTAACTCAACTCTTACCCTAGTGGCTCCATAAAAATGTGCTGGTGTTAATAACTAAGCTCATACAGCATCTAGATTCTACACCATAAAAACTGGCATGTATTATGGATTACATGTATTCTCAGTGCAGAAGCAGAAAAAACTCCTTAGCTCCAGTGTGCTTTAGAAGTGTAGCCTAAATCTCATTAGTATGTAAACGCTACCATAGTGGTTCAAAACAACGAGACCCTGTGGACTTCCACTCAGCATAATGTAGCCCCGCGTTTCTCCCATCGACAGCTACTGGAGCCCAGGAGAGGAGTTTTTGAAGAACCCAGACCACTGCCGGCCTCCCTGCTGATTCCTACTGGCATTCAACAGCCTGGCAAGACCTGTGAGGGCTGGCCCTGAGGTCAATACATGATCCACACGCTTATCAACTCGTCTCCCAATAACTGCCTTAAGCAAATGGTGAGGTGTGTGAGTCTGCATTGAGACTCAGAGTGCTCTTGTCGTCCTCTCCCTGCCTATCCAGTAACCTGAGTGGGCCTCACAGAGCCACACCCCCAATGTGACCTGAGTGGGGCTTCAGAACCACACCCCTAATGAGGACTGGGTGAGCCTCACATAGACACACCCCTAATGACCCTGTCTCTCCAGTGACCTGCGTGGGCCTCACAGAGCCACATCCCTAATGTGACCGGAGTGGGCCTCACAGAGCCACATCCCACATTTGACCTGAGTGGGCCTCACAGAGCCACATCCCCAATGTGACCTGAGTGGGCCTCAGAGCCACATCCCCAAATAGACCTTAGTGGGCTTCAGAACCACACCCCCAATGTGACCTTATTGGGCCTCAGGGCCACATCTCCAATTTGACCTGAGTAGGCCTCACAGAGCAACATCCCCAATTTGACCTGATTTGGCCTCACAGAGCCACATCACCAATTTGACCTGAGTGGGCCTCACAGAGCCACATCACCAATTTGACCTGAGTGGGCCTCACAGAGCCACATCACCAATTTGACCTGAGTGGGCCTCAAAGCCACATCCCCAATTTGACCTGAGTGGGCCTCAAAGCCACATCCCCAATTTGACCTGAGTGGGCCTCACAGAGCCACATTCCCAATGTGACCTGAATGGGTTTCACAGAGCAACATACCCAATGACCCTGTCTCCCAATGCAAGAGCCAGGCCTATTTACATGCTATTCATTCCACTACAGATTTTCATCTTGTTTCCATTGCATTCCATGGAGATAAGAAAAGTCCCAGCTGAAATATTCCACATTTTTTCTCTCTCCTGCTAATATAGATGACTGCTACGGTTCAGTAATGCTGGGCAGTGGTATGTTGGTATCTTAATGGCTCCCATCCGGTCGGCGAATGCTCTGCTGTGTGCATAACGGAGCCGTAAATTGGGAGGCTGTGGTGAAAGTGGTCGGCAGGAGTGGCCTCTATTAGGGATGCAAAGGGAGGTTGAAGTTTCCCAGTAAACTACCAGAATTTTGGTAACTTTCAAGAATTGTATGTAGTTTATCACAAGACATCTAGAGGCACTTTTAGGTGCTTGCATTGTCACAGGTGTCTGTAATTATCTCTATCCCTCTGTGTGGCCTTATCACAAAATATATGAACACAATTAATAAGATGATTAAAAATATATAGAATGACAAAGCTGTAAAACATTATCCTAAATACAAACCATCAACTTAGTAAATACCATTGGTGTTTATGTTGAGGGTTTCAGCATGAAATATTCATGATAATTTTTTTAACACATATTGCCATTGTTGATTAGATGCTTTTTTCATTAATTAAACTATTTTCTCTTGAACCCTATGGTATATCCACTAGAAAGTCATGGTCAATATGGACACAGATATACAAAATAAAAATTATACATGAACATATTTTAAGTTATTCAAATATAAATTGCCAAAGTTACCATAGATTGCCATGGATTTTCTGTTAATTAACAAAATTATAAAAGGTTCGGGTAACTTTGGTAAATTACCGGTAAAATTATTAGTGTTCTTTTTTTTACGTAAGATTGTAAATTTGCTCCAAGGCCAGGAAAATGTGAATGCTTCCTGATGTGGAACACATTTGTGGATGCCGGGCATTACTCTTGCTGTTCCCCTCAACGCCATAACCATCTATTTCAACAGGGGAGATGGGATGCGGTTTGCTGGCGTCTGGACTAGTCCACCATGGTTGAACTAAAAGACTGAATCAAGTGGCATGATCCAAGTCCCCCTGGGGGGCCAGAGCTACAGAGACTGGAAATGACTGTCCTTCACAAGACCCCACTGGGATAAGACACCGTAGACATTCCATTCTGAAAGGGATGGCGAAGTGTGCCAAACAGGGCAATTTCAAAGAAAGTACAGAAGTGGGAAGGTGGTGCCTGTTCTTTTGTACTCTGAGTGTTCAGAAAAGCTTCATAGGACACCAATTTCATGAAGAAATAAAATTATAGGTAGATCCCTTGGAAATAATGAGGAGGTTGTGAGAATAGCAGCCATTATAGACATGTGCCGTAGCACTCACAGGGTGGCCTCTATACAGAACATGGGTTTTCAGCACCCACAAAGGACTTGTGTAGCCTATCTATTTTTGTGAGAATAGACACATAGGTACTTTCGCCACTGCACCTTGTAATATTTCACACCCCTGAAACTGAAATGCTCTGTCCACCGATCTCACGTTATCGATTCATTTCACCCACTCAAAAATAGTAATGTCTTTGCCTTTGGAATGTTGAGCACGCTCCGATATGCTCCCCTCATTTCTCTGCTTCGTCAATCAATAAATGCCCTGCAATTTTGCCCAATTAGTTTCACACTCTTCCCATCGATTAAATGGAAGAAAAACATATTCCATTTTGATGTACATCAGAGGACGTCCGACACTTCACCAGGTGGTATTGATCATGGCCAGTCTTCCTGACTGAGCTCTGTGTGGATGACCTCCATCATTAGGGCACACGTCTGGCTGCCGGGCCCCAGACAAGGTGTACCGTCACAGGCTCCCCTATGGTGCTTTTACATCCTCTTCCCTCCACTCCCTTCATCAACTCCAGCTCTTCCCTCCCTGCTGTAATGGGGATCATGGCAACCCCCTGCTGATGATAATGGAGGTAAGAATCAGTCCTGGATGTCAGGATGCATCTCATCTCTCAGGTGTTAGCTACCACTAATGAGGACAGGCGCTGTCAAAGCCTGGCCCCCTGCAGTGAGAGACACACTGGCGGGCAGAATGAGCAGACCATATCAGGAAACAGACTCTCTGCTCCGTCCGCCACCTGCTAAAAACTGCAGATGAGGAAGTACAGTTTATGGGTTCAGGTGAGCTCTAGGGCCACTTGGAAGGGCCCAATTAAATGTAGGCCCTTTGTATGTTTCCTAAGTACACTTACGTGTGTAGTACAGATGTAGGATCTTCATTTGATGACTCTTTTGCTGCTGAGAATTTTCTATTAATTTCCCATTTAAAATGTCAGACTTGATTTACCCTAACGCAAAAATGTATCAACCCTTACAAAAAATGTCCATTAATTATAATCCACATAATATTTAAAATGTCCTGTTGCTGCAGGATTATTTTCCTGCTCTAGCAAACTGGCTCAAATTAAGATCCTACAACGGTAGGCTACTATAGCAATTTGTGTTCAAGAATGTCATATGGAAGGTTCGTCAAAGATGTCAAGTGTTTTCCTCGAACGTGCAGTATTCACTCTAAACCAGAGCATTTATTTTGTATGCATACCAATGGGAAATTAACATGAAGTTCCACGGTTTGCTACTTTATATTCAATATAGTATGCTGGTCATGCAATTCACTAAACACAACATGCCTTCACATTAATCATTACTTTACTTCCTGCAACAAATAACTGTATATCAACAAGATACTTAATAATTTCCACAAGCAAAAGTTAAATCTTGGTTGCTTTGTGATGTTATATCTGTATTTAATAGTTGCAAGTAGACATGCTACTCCATCAATGCACTTTCATTTTCTCAACCATCTTGGATAACATGGACTTAGCAGCAGTGCTGGTCAATACACAGCCATACAGATCAATATTGGAATGGCCAATTCATTACACAGCAAACGCATGTTTTTCATTCCACTGGCTCTGGAGAGAAGAGAGGTGACATACTGTAAGAACTGCAGCTTTCTTAATCTGACCTTCGACCTCTATTGTAGGCAACACCTCATTATACAGGTGTGATATTAATCATTCTGTCAAGCAAAATAATTGCATGGAGGCTATATTAAAATAGTGTGTTTTTACATTTTAACAGTCTGTATGCTATTAAAAGCTTTCAGCATCATTTCACAATTACTGTACATACTATAGGTATTTGTGGCTGGCTGTCTTAAGGATACAGTATTTTGGCTTTATTGGATCAGTTATATCAAGCATGATTTCATTCTCTCATATCAGCTTGTGTTCAGTGACCTATCACCGCAAAGTAATATTGAACAAGAGTTTGTTGATGACTGAAAACTTTCATCAAAAGGTTCTGAGACCTCTGCAGCTTACTTTGCTAGTACCTTTAGATGGGAACCGCATATTGTACATTATGCATGTCCTGTGCATTAGAGCTGAATTGAATCCCCAATGTAATACACCAGCGCCTCAAGATATTCAAACACACAATCAATAATTCTCCATCAGCCAGGGAGCTCTGAGAGACCCACGCGATACTATTTGAAGCTGCCTGACGAGTTAAAACCGGTCCGGGTTTAACTCGTGCTAATGGACACCCTCTTAGGAGAATATGACGTCTCCCGTTGTAAGTCTGTTCATTTTCATCCTTAAAAGTCATCATTGTTCCGAGAGAGAAAGAAAGGGAATCCTCCCACTTTGAACACAGCATCAGCTCAGCAAAGGAAGAAACAAGATCCATTCCAGCCCGGCTGAGCTTTGAAGAGATCACGGTCCATATTAATTCAGTACTAAAACTTTGAATAATAACAATTCCAATATGTTTTTGTTGGAATTGTGCCCTGTGGCGAGAGGAGGAGCCAGTGTCAAAGAGTTGGAACATTGTTGCTAATGAAGCCAGCCTCCCTGTTAATCCCTCGAACAAGCCATCGATCAATTAGCAACACAGCTTCTTACACGTCCCTCTGTGTCTCATTTAGAGTTTGCTTTGATTGATACACAGATAATACCTACAACAAAAGCCATTCCCCCAGGAAGGGCCAAGGATTTCTCCAACATATTTTCTTTCTTTCTTGACTTCGGGTAATAGCCAGTCAGATGCACATCTGCAGTTGTGTATTGTGCATCCGCTACAACTCAGAGGTAATGCTGTTCACGGGTGTGTCCGTGAAATCACATACACACTCATCATGCTCTACTGTACTTCCTTCATTGTCCAACTTCTGTAGTTCTGACCTTAGCAACCACAGCCAATGACCATAGCTACATTCCAATTCAATTCAGGTTTCTTTACAAAATATATGCTCTTCTTCACAACACTATTGTTAGGTCCATGAGGCTATCTAGTCTAGAGAATCCAATGACATATGGAATTGGTTTAAAACTTCTTATGGCTGCGATCCCGTTAACAGGATCGATATGACAACAGCCAGTGAAAGTTCAAGGCGCCAAATTCCAACAACAGAAATCTCATAATTAAAATTCCTCAAACTTATACCATTTTCTACCATTTTAAAGGTAATCTTGTTGTTAATGCAACCACAGCGTCCTATTTCAAAAAGGCTTTACAGCAAAAACACCACAAACGATTATGTTAAGTCACCGCCAAATCACAGAAAAACACAGCATTTTTCCAGCCAAAGACAGGAGTCACAAAAAGCAGAAATAGAGATAAAATGTATCACTAACCTTTGATGATCTTCATCAGATGACACTCATAGGACTTCATTTTACACAATACATGTATGTTATTTTTTTTATTTTTTTATCCCCTTTTCACCCCAATTTCGTGGTATCCAATTGTTAGTAATTACTATCTTGTCTCATCGCTACAACTCCCGTATGGGCTCGGGAGAGACGAAGGTCGAAAGCCATGCGTCCTCAGAAACACAACCCAACCAAGCCGCACTGATTCTTAACACAGCGCGCATCCAACCCGGAAGCCAGCCGCACCAATGTGTCGGAGGAAACACCGTGCACCTGGCTACCTTGGTTAGCGCGCACTGTGCCCGGCCCGCCACAGGAGTCGCTGGTGCGCGATGAGACAAGGATATCCCTACCGGCCAAACCCTCCCTAACCCGGACAACGCTAGGCCAATTGTGCGTCGCCCCACGGTTGCGGCCGGCTGCGACAAAGCCTGGGCACGAACCCAGAGTCTCTGGTGGCGCAGCTAGCGCTGCGATGCAGTGCCCTAGACCACTGCCCCCAGGCCCCCAATACATGTATGTTTTGTTCGGTAAAGTTCATATTTATATCGAAAAATCTCAGTATAGATTGGCGCGTTATGTTCAGTAGTTCCAAAAACATTTGGTGATTTTGCAGAGAGCCACATCAATTTCCAGAAATACTCATAATAAACGTTGATCAAAGATACAAGTGTTATACATGGAATTTTAGATCCACTTATCCTTAATGCAACCGCTGTCAGATTTCAAAAAAGCTTTACGGAAAAAGCAAACCATGCAATAACCTGAGGTCAGAGCCCAATCAAGACAAAAAGATATCTGCCATACTGTGCAGTCAACAGAAGTCAGAAATAACATTATAAATATTCACTTACCTTTGATCATCTTAATCAGAATGCACTCCCAGGAATTCCAGTTCCACAATAAATGTTTGATTTGTTCGATAGTGTACATCATTTATGTCCAAATAGCTACTTTTGTTAGCGCGCTTGGTAATCAAATCAAAACTCACGAAGCGCGTTTACTAGTTGCAGACGAAATGTCAAAAAGTTACGTTACAGTCCGTAGAAAAATGTAAAACGATGTATAGAATCAATCTTTAGGATGTTTTAACATAAATCTTCAATAATGTTCCAACCGGAGAATTCCTTTGTCTTCAGAAAAAGCAAATGGAATGGGAATGTGAATGCGCGTGACCAGCTCCTGGCACTCTGCCAGACCTCTGACTCAATCCCCTCTCATTCAGCACCCCTTTACAGTAGAAGCCTCAAACACGTTTCTAAAGACGGTTGACATCTAGTGGAAGCCTTAGGAAGTGCAACAGGACCAATATCCCACTGTATCTTCAATGGGGGCTGAGTTGAAAATCGACCACCCTCAGATTTCCCACTTCCTGGTTGGATTTTTTCTCAGGTTCTTGCCTGCCATATGAGTTCTGTTATACTCACAGACAGCATTCAAAGTGTTTTAGAAACTTCATAGTGTTTTCTATCCAAATGTACTAATAATATGCATATATTATCATCTGGGACAGAGGAGCAGGCAGTTTACTCTGGGCACCTCTGGGCACCTTATTCATCCAAGCTACTCAATACTGCCCCCAGCCATAAGAAGTTTTAAGGGCTTGTAAGTAAGCATTTCCAGGCAAGGTCTACTACACCTGTTGTATTCGGCGCATGTGACAAATAACATTTTATTCAATTTTTTCAAATACTGTGTTATGTGGCTGTCCATGATGCTGATTGCTGTGTGTGTGTCTGTGTGTCTGTGTGAGTGTGTGTGTGTTTGTGTGTGTGTGTGTGTGTGTGGTGTGTGTGTAAGTAGAAAAAGATGTTGACTCACTCTACTTGTAGAGAAAGCCCAATGCCATCCTCCTCTTTCATGTTGCCTAAACTGTCTATGACTCATACAGAACACACATTTGATTTTTGTTGTTCTAGGCTAAAATACTTGCTCAATAGTCTAACTTCCTTTCATAGGCAACGATACACCAGGCCAGCTAATTAAAATTAGCATACAAACTCAGCAAAAAAAAGAAACGTCCTCTCACTGTCAACTACATTTATTTACAGGAATCCTAACATGTGCAAATATTTGTATGAACATAACAAGATTCAACAACTGAGACATGAACTGAACAAGTTCCACAGACATGTGACTAACAGAAATGGAATAATGTGTCCCTGAACAAAGGGGGGGTCAAAGTCAAAAGTAACAGTCAGTATCTCAGTCCAATGATGCTGTGACACACCGCCCCAGACCATGACGGACCCTCCACCTCCAAATCAATCCCGCTCCAGAGTACAGGCCTCGGTGTAACGCTCATTCCTTCGAAGATAAACGCAAAACCGACCATCACCTCCGGTGAGACAAAACCGCGACTCGTCAGTGAAGAGCACTTTTTGCCAGTCCTGTCTGGTCCAGCGACGGTGGGTTTGTGCCCATAGGCGACGTTGTTGCCAATGATGTTGGGTGAGGACGTGCCTTACAACAGGCCTACAAGCCATCAGACCACCCACTCTCAGCCTATTGTGGACAGTCTGAGCACTGATGGAGGGATTGTGCGTTCATGGTGTAACTCGGGCAGTTGTTGTTGCCATCCTGTACCTGTCCCACAGGTGTGATGTTCGGATGTACCGATCCTGTGCAGGTGTTGTTACAGACCAGCTGTTACAGATCAGCTGTCCGTCCTGTCTCCTTGTAGCGCTGTCTTAGGCGTCTCACAGTACGGACATTGCAATTTATTGCCCTGGTCACATCTGCAGACCTCATGCCTCCTTGCAGCATGCCTAAGACACGTTCACGCAGATGAGCTGGGACCCTGGGCATCTTTATTTTGGTGTTTTTCAGAGTCAGTAGAAAGGCCTCTTCAGTGTCCCAACTTTTCATAACTGTGACCTTAATTGCCTACCGTCTGTAAGCTGTTAGTGTCTTAACAACCATTCCACAGGTGCATGTTCATTAATTGTTTATGGTTCATTGAACAAGCATGGGAAACAGTGTTCAAACCGTTTACAATGAAGATCTGTGAAGTTATTTGGATTTTTACAAATTATCTTTGAAAGACAGGGTCCTGAAAAAAGGATGTTTCCTTTTTTGCTGAGTTTACATCTAGCTACATGTTGAACTTCCATCCTCTCAGGCCAGGGGCACAATGTGAATGAATTTATGGTTGGATTAGAATCGCCATAATAGTCATTGGCCAGTATGGAGAATTTAGTAAAAACACAAGTCCAAATCCATATCTCCATCCATGTCTAATTTAGGAAAGGGACAATTGTAGCTAATTAGCTTGCCACTGGAGGACAACAACACAATGAGATGCAACAATTCATGTTTTTTTCTGTCAACAATAACATTTGGCTTGTGATTGGTCTGACGCCAAATCCAAAATTGGCTTCCCGTGACAAATTTTTTTGGTGCGCCAGGACCATTCACAGCTGAGCTCACTCAGTTTAGCTCAATGCTGATTGGCTATTATTAGTATTAATATTTTTATTTATTTAAGGAGGCCAAATGCTCGCTATATTCCCTTGCGTTCAATGCTACGAAGGGCAACAATGTCATACTCTTTTTCACCAGACAGCATCAGATAGACAGGCATACTGAGACAGAGGGGTGCTCTTTTGTTCGCTCAGATGCTTTCACCCGTTAGATACATTCAGCCTCTTGCAAATTGAAGGACATTTTTTAAACTCGGAGAGACGAAAGATACATTATTTTTTTTATTTTTTGGTAAATTTTTTGGGGAAGCTTGGCTTCCCTTGGCATCCATGAATGCACACTACTGATTGGCACTCAAGATAAGTGTCTCCATAGGTGACGTGATGTCAAAACAAATGACGTATTCACTGTAATACCGTAGTCTATATTTAGCAGCCATTTTAGCTGCCGTAACCCCTCCACCTCCTCTCATGTCTATGTGATTTTCCACTCGTTAGAGCCCTGGCATGAATTAAGGCTGTAAAGGCTGTAGGAGTCACTGTGCCATGTGTGATAGCACCACTTTCCCCCTGCCAGCCCACACATCTCACTTCCCCGGGTTAATGTATATCAAGTGGCTAGCAGGCTATATGGAATTATTGCTTGGGGACAAGCTATCTAGGCCACTGTCCTGTTCCTTCATTCTTTATCATCTTCTCTTTGGCCTTTTTTCCTTGTCTCACCTCAATAGGCCTCTGAAAAGATTGAGCGGTGGTGTGTGTGTCTGTGTCTGTGAGTGAACTACATCTGTGAAGGTGGGCACATCAGTGTTGGACAGCAGTACAGGAAAAATAACAGGTGGCCAGTCTATGCTTGCTCTCTCTCTCTCTCTCTCTCTCTCTCTCTCTCTCTCTCTCTCTCATCGCACTCATCTCTCTCTCTCTCTCTCCCTCTCTCTCTCTCTCTCTCTCTCTCTCTCCTCTCTCTCTCTCGTCCTCTCTCTCTCTCCTCTCTCTCTCTCTCTCTCTCTCTCTCTCTCTCTCTCTCTCTCTCTCTCTCTCTCTCTCTCTCTCTCTCTCTCTCTCTCTCTCTCTCTCTCTCTCTCTCTCTCTCTCTCCTCTCTCTCCTCTCTCTCTCTCTCTCTCTCTCTCTCTCTCTCTCTCTCTCTCTCTCTCTCTCTCTCTGTGGGTCCCCCCTCTGCAGTCGGCATTGATCGAGCTCCCTCTCTGGACCTTTCATGCAGCACAACCCCTCCAGCAACATGCCAGTAATTGATCCTGTAGTAGTGATGTGTGTTCCCATGGCACACTGGCTAGGGGGGATCTTTTACTGGCCCCTCCTGGCTTTCTGCTGCAGCACCGCACGTCCCGCTACAGTAACTTTTCCATCTCATTCAGGGCGTAACCAAAGGGCACAGCAACGGCCACAGCTATATCACCAAGCTGTAGATTGTGGATGCAGCCAGTACCCCCCCCTCAAAAAAAATTCCCTTCTTCCATTATCGACAGCGCCTATGGAGAGACTGATGAGAAACCCCTCTTTTCTTGGCCAGACTTCATTGAAGCGGCAAGGCCGCCATCAAATAGCCCCCTGATTTTATGCAGATGAAGCGGGGAAATCAGCTCGCTTCCAAGTTGTTTCAATGCCCCGCCACGCTCGATTGTCTACCCACTTACAGGCCATAAAGAGAAGGATTTTCATATCCTGCCACTGAAACAGATAGAAGAAAGGGAGAGCTGCCAGGTGAAACGTTAGTCTTGCTTTGCTTCCAGATTAGCAGCTGTGGAGTAAGCTTTCAGAAGGACAGAAAAGAGTTCCTTTATTCTCTCAGAGGCTCATCAGAGCAGTCGGGGCTATTTTTTCTCTGTTTCTCTCTCTCAGCCATGCTGTATATCTGCAATTCAAAGGGCTCTGGGCTTTGCCTCTTGCTAAATTACAAGCTTCGTTTGCCAGCCTAATTAATTGTTCATAGAACTCCCATGAATGTATTGCTGTGGCCCTTCGCTGGTGCCAAACATAACAGGATAGACCTCACAGATAACCAGAAATGTGTAACTTGGCCGAGGAACCTGACACCTCAGAAAACAAACTTGTCACAGGGAGTCTGTTTATATGCTCTCGCTCTCTCTCTCCGTGTTCCACTGCCTTGGCTGACAGTTACTTGACCGTTTCACTTCACGGTCTCCCTAGTGATGGTTGTTATAAAGGGATGGGGCAGGATACGGACTCACAACCTCTTCCCTTTGACCGCAGCTCATTGTCTGAATGTCAGCGGGTGTCCCCGGAATCATTATTGTTTAGACACACGGTTAAAATGGTTAACTTCAGGACAGGATGGGACAGGAATTAAACCGAAATCACACCAAAAACGAATGAACGTAAACTTCTTGAACATAAACTCGAACCACCTCGATATAAATTCAAACTACTTCTCTTTGACAAATGAGACGACCTAATAGGGGTCTTGCACATCACGAGGAGAAAAAAATAAAGAGAGGAATTTTGCAGACTTTTAGTTTATGAAAGAAGACGAATAGGCTGCCAGTACGTTGCAATAAACTTTAGGGAACTATTAACAGAAAATATTTACAAATTATTACAGATAATCAGCATTGCACATAAGGACGTACAATCTCAGCAGTCTTGTAGTCTGTCATCAGTAATCACTTCCTTTTTGGGGATCTTGGGTGTTTTTACTGACACTACTCCTGACGAATTAACAGAGTCTGCCCGGCAACTAGGCAGACTGGAGGTTCCATTCCAGGAAACACCAATTGCTACCCGAGGTGAGCTGTCACCTCTGCTTTAGCAGCGGTGGTGGAGGTGCTGAAAGTTGTCCGACGAGGACCTTTCTCAAGCGGCTTGACTCTCTGTCAAGGTCTTGCATCATACTGCGATGACAGCCATAGTCGTCTAGTCAACAGGCTAGATGTCCTTGGTGGGTTTCGCGTGTCTCGAACTAGATTTAGATGCAAAATAAAGACTAGAAGAGAATCCCTTACAGTCAGTTTTGTCTGATACATAATTGAAGCTCAAGAGTATACACTGAGTATACAAAACATTAAAAGCACCTGTGCTTTCCATGACATAGACTGACAAGGTGGATCCAGGTGAAAGCTATTGTCCCTAGACAAGTTAAAGAAGGATTTTTAAGCCTTGAGAAAATTGAGACATGGATTGTGTATGTGTGCCATTCAAAGAGTGAATGGGCAAGACAAAAATGTAAGTGCCTTTGAACGGGGTATGGTAGCAGGTGCCAGGTACACCGGTTTGTGTCAAGAACTGCAACGCTGCTGGGTTTTTCACGCTCAACAGTTTCCCTTATGTATCAAGAATGGTCCACCACCCAAAGGACATCCAACCAACTGGGCATAACTGTGCGAATCATTGAAGTCAACATGATCTCAAAAATCAGTCTGTATCATCCGAACAGTTTGTTCTGCAAACTAATATGACCACTCCATAGAAAGGGACTTGTCTGAAGTCGGTAACGCTGATGTGCCAACTTTTGTCTGTAGCATCCGAACCATTTGGGCTACAAACTAATTCGACCCCACTGTAGATAGGGGACACTCTCATGGACAGGATGTGGTTTCCCCATTTTTCTCTACAACCCCTACAAGTGTCACGGGACTCATCTAAAGGTAACCCATACAATTGAATGGATGTTAAATATGTGTCAAAAAATATATACATATTTTTGTATATTTCCTGAGCTTTCTTATATCTCCTAAATATAGGACAGACACGCCAAAACCTTATAGATAATAAACAGAGACTAGCAGCAGCGTAAAAAAGAGGGGGTCAATGCAAACAGTCCGAGAAGCCAGTTCATTAACTGTTCGGCAGTCTTATGGCTTGGGGGTAGAAGCTGTTAAGGAGCCTTTTGGACCTAGACTTGGCGCTCCGGTATCGCTTGCCATGCGGTACCAGAGAGAACAATCTATGACTAGGGTGTCTAGAGTCTTTGCCATTTTTTAGGGCCTAAATTTACTTTGATTGGACTAAATCGTTTTTGGCATCTTTTAGTTATCACTGTATTAGACTAAGCTCCCGAGTGGCACAGGGGTCTAAGGCACTGCATCTCAGTGTTAGAGGCATCACTACAGACCCTGGTTTGATACCAGGCTGTATCACAAGCAGCTGTGATTGGGAGTCCCGTAGGGCGGCACACAATTGGCACAGCGTCGTCCGGATTAGGGTTTGGCCAGGGTAGGCCAAAAATAACAATTTGTTCTTAACTGACTTTCCAAGTTAAATAAAGGTTAAATATAACATTTTTAAAGCCTAGGTGACTAGACGATGTTGAAAAGTTGAAATGGTGCTGGAATAGGGGAGGAGCTCCTGTTTTCTTTGTGACTCTCTGTGGTTCTAAATCACTAGTTGTTTAGTAGTCTGAAAATGTTGGAAACATTACCATCTTACATACAATGTATTTTGTGGACTTCACCGTACAGATGTTGCTCTCCGGTTTTGTGATTAAACAAATTTGTGGTTGAATTTATTCTGCCACTGTGTCTTCTCATTGTCTCGGCCTTAGGCCTCTATATCACTGTGGCAAGGCATATGAACTAACAGATAATAGAGAAAATAACGCAGTTATCACAACACGTAGGTTGTAATATGGCTTTTTTCTGGATTGGCTTCCCCGGTGATTTTGACCACTCACCACTACTGGTGCCAATCTGTAAAAATACCTTTACTTTGGTCTCCAGCAGGTGTTGTTGCTAGGTACATTGCTAGTGAATGACTTACTACTCTTTGTATTGGGTCCAGCCATTGATTCTATTGAATGGCTTACTACTCTTTAGTTCATATCACTTTCGTAGCTGTCTTGTCCCTTTTGTTGATTTACATTATTTAATTGTGTTTTTTAATAATGATTAATTTATTAGTATTAATTTAATTTAAATTAATTTAAATAGTAGCATCACTCATGCATAAATTCAAAAACAAATTTGAAATAATTCCACGTCATCCATAATTAATAACAAATTCTTCAACAGCATTCCATCCCTAAGTAAGAGTGACACCACAACTGTACAATCAAACTACCTTTTTACCCTGAGAAGTCTTCCTCTAAACATATTCACATCCTCTAGGAACCCTTACCTGGGACGGTCTCTTTGACTCTCGAAAAGTTCCCAATTTAAAGGCCCCGTTCAGTTCCATTAATTGGCGAGTATGAGGTTTGTCATCATCCCATTAATGAATGAGCCTGTATGCCAGCCTCCGCCGGTTCAGCTCCGGCGAGTGCATCTGCCCGCACTCAACCCAGAACCACAGAGGTGTCAAATTGAGGAGCACACCCACCAGGTATTAGAATATTGTCACTTTGGCTATTAAAAGCAAAGCTGGGCCGATTACGATCCCCATTCAGGAAAAGAATGGCACGCCGACATGATTGATGACACGTCATAAGAGCGAGCCTCTGGTACAGGGGGAGCAGGTAGTGGAGGGTGGTGTGGAGAGGAATGGGTACCGAGTGATGGGGCTGTGTTTATACTGCCCAATCAGAGTGGAGGATGGAGGACAGTGGGTCTGCTGGCTGCCTGGCCACAAGTTCCCTCTCTCTCTCTCTCTGCTGGGTGTCTGGCTAGAAGTGAATGAGTCTGTGTGGTGAAATATATGGAGAAGTGGTGGATGGAGAATTAGTGTTTTGTGTTATTGACCTACAGTGGCCCTCATGGAGATCGGGATGTTCCAATGACTACAGTGCCTTCAGAAAGTATTCATACCCCACAACTTATTGCACATTTTGTTCTGTTGCAGCTTGAATAAAAAATTGACTGATCACTGATTAGATTAGATACGTAAGTATTCAACCCCCTGAGTCAATACCTAATGTCAGAATCATCTTTGGCAGTGATTACAGCTGTGTCTTTCTGAGTGGGTCTCTAAGAGCTTTGCACACCTGGATTGTACAATATTTGCCCACTATTCTTTTCAAAATTCTTCAAGCTCTGTCCAATTGAAGACAGTGAATATTCCTGGGTAAAAAAAATGATAGATGTAATCCTTTTTAAATTCAGGCTGTAACACAACAACATGTAGTAAAAGTCAAAGGGTATGAATACTTTCTGAAGGCACTATATTGAAAATTCTTCCAGCTCTATCAAATTGGTTGTTGGTCATTGCTAGACAACCATTTTCCCATCTTGCCATAGATTTTCAAGCAGATATAAGTCAAAACTGTAACTCAGCCACTCAGGAATATTCACTGTCTTCTTGGTAAGCAACTCCAGTGTAGATTTGGCCTTGCGTTTAATGTTATTGTCCTGCTGAAACGTGAATTCTTATCCCAGTGTCTGGTGGAAAGCAGATCTGGCCTGTGCTTAGCTCCATTCTGTTTCTTTTTTATTCTGAAAAACTCCCTAGTACTTAACAATTACAAGCATACCCATAACATGATGCAGCCACCGCTATGCTTGAAAATATGGAGAGTGGTACTCAGTAATGCATTTTATTGGATTTGCCCCAAACATAACACTTTGCATTCAGGACTAAAAGTGAATTATAATTTTTTTTAATTACAGTATTACTTTAATAACTTTTCGCAAACAGGATGCATGTTTTGAAATATTATTCTGTACAGGCTTCCTTCTTTTCACTCTGTCAATTAGGTTAGTATTGTTAGTATTGCGGAATAACTACAATGTTATTGATCCATCCTCAGTTTTCTCCTATCACAGCCATTAAACTCTATAACTGTTTTAAAGTCACCATTGGCCTCATGGTGAAATCCCTGAGCGGTTTCCTTCCTCTCTTGCAACTGAGTTAGGAAGGAACACGTATCTTTATAGTGGGAGTGACTGGGAGTGTTGATACACCATCCAAAGCATAATTAATAACTTCAATTTTTTGAGGAAAAACACAATTCCATTTTGACATTATGGGGTATTGTGTGTAGGTCAGTGTGTAAAAAAAATTGACATTTAGTTATTTTTAAATTCAGGCTGTAACACAACAAAATGTGGTAAAAGTTAAGGAGTGTGAATACTTCCGGAAGGCACTATATTTAATAGTGAGTAGACAGGATCAGATATTGTCACTATTTCACTCTGATTCCTTTACCTTGTGTAGGAAATACACTACATGACCAAAAGTAAGTGGACACCTGCTCGTCGAACATCTCATTCCAAAATCATGGCCGTTAATATGGAAATGGTCCCCCCATTGCTTCTATAACAGCCTCCACTCTTCTGGGAAGGCTTTCCACTAGATGCTGGACTTGCTTCCATTCAGCTACAAGAGCATTAGTGAGCTCGGTCACTGATGTTAGGCGCCTAGACATGGCTCATAGTCTACGTTCCAATTCATCCCAAAGCTGTTCGATGGGGTTGAGGTGAGGGCTCTGTGCAGGCCATTCAAGTTCTTCCACACCGATCCCGACAAATAATTTCTGTATGGATCTCGCTTTGTGCATGGGGGCATTGTCATGCTGAAACAGGAAAGGGCCTTCCCCAAACTGTTGCCACAAAGTTGAAAGCACAGAATGTCGTCTAGAATGTCATTGTAAGCTGTAGCTTTAAGATTTCCCTTCACTTGAACTAAGGGGCTTAGCCCAAAACCATGAAAAACAGCCCCAGAACATTATTCCTCTTCTACAAAACTTTACAGTTTGCATTATGCATTGGGGAAGGTAGCATTCTCCTGGCATCCGCCAAACCCAGATTCGTCTGTCGGACTGCCAGATGGCGTGATTCATCACTCCAGACAACACGTTTCGACTGCTCCAGAGTCCAATGGCGGCGATCTTTGCATCACTCCAGCCCACGCTTGGCATTGCACCTTGTGATCTTGGGCTTGTGTACGGCTGCTTGGCCATGGAAACCCATTTCATGAAGCTCAAGATGAACAGTTCTTGTGCTGACGTTGCTTCCAGAGGCAGTTTGGAACTCAGTAGTGAGTGTTGCAACCGAGGACAGATGATTTTTACTCGCTATGCCTTTAAGCACTCGGCGGTCCTGGTCTGTGAGCTTGTGTGGCCTACCAATTCGCGGCTGAGTCGTTGTTGATCCTAGACATGTCCACTTCACAATAACACTCTCTGTATAATGGCGCCGGAGAGGATAGCAGCCGTTTTATTGGCTCTTAACCAACCGTACTATTTTGTTTGTTTTTTCACGTTGTTTGTAACTTATTTTGAACATAATGTTGCTGCTACCATCTCTTATGGCCGAATATAGCTTCTGGACATCAGAACAGCGATTACTCACCTTGAATTGGACGTAGAATTTATCTTTAATGAGTCGGACGAGATGGATTTACTCCAGACTCCCTAACAGGCCATCATGCCCGTCATTCGCAGGAGAAAGATATTTCACAGAACGAGATCGGGGTACTTTGTGAGGATCAGGTGACGAGTGGCTAATCTGCGTTTACCATCCGTATTATTGGCCAACGTACAATCACTGGAAAATAAATTGGACAAACTAAAAGCACGTATATCCTACCAAAGGGAGATTTAAAAACTGTTATATCTTATGTTTCAACGAGTCATTGCTGAACGACGACATGAATGACATACAGCTGGTGGGTTATACACTTTATCAGCACAATAGAACAGCAGCCTCTGGTAAGACAAGGGGTGGCGGTATATGTATATTTGTAAACAACAGCTCGTGCAAAATATCTCAGGTAGTCTCAAGGTTTTGCTCGCCTGAGGTAGAGTATCTCATGATAAGCTATAGACCACACTATCTACCTAGAGAGTTTTCATCTGTATTTTCATAGCTGTCTACATACCACCACAGACCGATGCTGGCACTAAGACCACACTCAATGAGCTATATACTTCCATAAGCATACAGGAAAACGCTCAACCAGAGGCGGCGCTTCTAGTGGCCGGGGACTTTAATGCAGGGAAACTTAAATCCGTTTTACCTAATTTCTATCAGAGTGAAAAAAAACTCTAAACCACCTTTACTCCACACACAGAGAAACGTACAAAGCTCTCCCTCGCCCTCCATTTGGCAAATCTGACCATAGTTCTATCCTCCTGATTCCTGCTTACAAGCAAACAATAAAGCAAGAAGCACCAGTGACTAGGTCAATAAAAAAGGTGTCAGATGAAGCAGATGCAAAGCAACAGAATTGTTTTGCTAGCACAGACTGGAATATGTTCTGGGATTCTTCCAATGGCATTGAGGAGTACACCACATCAGTCTCTGGCTTCATCAATAAGTGTATCAATGACGTCATCCCCACAGTGACTGTATGTACATACCCCAACCAGAAGCCATGGATTACAGGCAACATCCGCACTGAGCTAAAGAGTAGAGCTGCCGCTTTCAAGGAGCGGGACTCTAACCCGGAAGCTTAAAATAAATCCCGCTATGCCCTCTGACGAACCATCAAACAGGCAAAGCATCAACACAGGACTAAGATCGAACTGTACTACATCGGCTCCGATGCTCGTCGGATGTGGCAGGGCTTGCAAGCTATTACAGACTGGACAAAAGGAACACCTATGTCAGAATGCTATTCATTGACTACAACTCAGCTTTCAACACCATAGTGCCCTCAAAGCTCATCACTAAGCTAAGGACCCAAAGACTAAACACCTCCCTCTGCAACTGGATCCTGGACTTCCTGACGGCCCGCCCCCAGGTGGTAAGGGTAGGTAAAAACACATCCGCCATGCTGATCCTCAAAATGGGGGCCCCTCAGGGGTGCGTGCTCAGTCTCCTCCTGTACTCCCTGTTCACCCATGACTGCACGGCCAGTCACAACTCCAACACCATCATAAGTTTGCAGATGACACAACAGTGGTAGGCCTGATCACCAACAACAACGAGACAGCCTATCGGGAGGAAGTCAGAGACCTGACCGTGTGGTGCAAGGACAACAACCTCTCCCTCAACGTGATCAAGACAAAGGAGATGATTGTGGACTACAGGAAAAGGAGAACCGAGCACGCCCCTATTTTCATCAACGGGGCTGTAGAGGAGAGCTTCCTTGGCGTCCACATCACCAACAAACTAACATGGTCCAAGCACACCAAGACAGTTGTGAAGTGGGCACGACAAAACCTATTCCTCCTCAGGAGACTGAAAATATTTGGCATGCGTCCTCAGATCCTCAAAAGGTTCTACAGCTGCACCATCGAGAGCATCCTGACGGGTTGCATCACTGCCTGGTAAGGCAACTGCTCGGCCTCTGACCACAAGGCACTACAGAGGGTAGTCCATACGGCCCAGTACATCACTGGGTCCAAGCTTCCTGCCATCCAGCACCTCTACACCAGGCGCTGTCAGAGGAAGGCCCTAAAAATTTTCAAAGGCTCCAGCCACCCTAGTCATAGACTGTTCTCCCTGCTACCGCATGGCAAGCGGTACCTGTCAGCAATGGGTGCGGCTGAAATAACCAAATCCCCTCATTTGAAGGAATCGGAGTTAGAGTCATAAGGTCTCTTTAATAATCCCTAAAAGCAATTTAATTAAGTATGGACGGTAATTAAGTTTTTCCACTTCATACTTGTGAATTCCTCTACAGTCAGAGAGAGAGAGCGAGAGAGAGAGAGAGAGAGAGAGAGAGAGAGAGAGAGAGAGAGAGAGAGAGAGAGAGAGAGAGAGAGAGAGAGAGAGAGAGAGAGAGAGAGAGAGAGAGAGTTGGGGGGGATGTGTGTTTGACAAAATCTGATTACTAACAAAAGACAGAGGAAGGAGAAAGGGCGAGATATGGGAAGGAAAGAGAGAGCAAGAGAGAAAGTACAGGGGGATTGAGTGTTTGAGGAAATCTTATTAGCAGAGGTCCCATCTCTCACCCGGGTGTGTCCCATTACCTGGAATGGTGGCAGTGCAGGTGACGGGTGTGTCTCGTCTGATGGCCATGATGTTGACACCAGCCAACTACAACTTGACCTACAAGCGTGAGATTACTTTGAGGAGAGATAGGAGGGATATGAGGGATAGAAAGGATGTTACGTTTCCCTCCATGTAACCACTGTGTTAGCCATGCCAAATGATTGCTCTACACACTGCGTCTGTATCAAATCAACTCAAATGGTATTTGTCGCGTACTCTGAATACAACAGGTGAAATGCTTACTTACAGGCTCTAATCAATAGTGCAAAAAAGGTATTAGGTGAACAATAGGTAAGTAAATAAATAAAACAACAGTAAAAAGACAGTGAAAAACAGTAGCGAGGCTATATACAGTAGAGAGGCTATAAAAGTTGCGAGGCTACATACAGACACCGGTTAGTCAGGCTGATTGAGGTAGTATGTACATGTAGATATGGTTAAAGTGACTATGCATATATGATAAACAGAGAGTAGCAGTAGCGTAAAGAGGGGTTGGCGGGTGGTGGGTGACGGGACACAATGCAGACAGCCCGGTTAGCCAATGTGCGGGAGCACTGGTTGGTAGGGCCAATTGAGGTAGTTGAGGTAGACTGTGCATATATGATAAACAGAGAGTAGCAGAAGTGTAAAAGAGGTGTGTTTGGACCATTCTAGTTTGTTGATGGTGTGGACACCAAGGAACTTGAAGCTCTCAACCTGCTCCACTACAGCCCCGTTGATGAGAATGGGGGCGTGCTCAGTTCTCCTTTTCCTGTAGTCCACAATCATCTCCTTAGTCTTGGCTATGTATGCCTTTCTGATCTTGAATAGACACGCTGTTGTAGCCTTTGAGTAACTAAATCTGAACCCAGACTGTACTATAAATGTTTTCCTCTCAATGAACTCGTTTGACCGGTATTCCTTATTTATGTTGCTCTGAGAATAGTTAAATTTTGGTCATCAATAATATTTATAGGTTGTGCTACTCATGATGATAGGCCTACTGTAGTGTTTATTTTGTTCAGTTTTTTTTACGGGGCTCTTGGAAGAATTTGATTTATCATAATCTGACCAAACAACTGCTAATCTACAAATTCCAATGACATTTCTATTGCCTGACAAAGTAGTCACGGTAACAAGAGTGGTCACATTAGCCGTGCTTAGGCATCAGAAAGATGATCTGCCTCCCTGGCTGCAGTGTTATAGAACAGGAGAAACATTGCAGCAGAGCAGACATCTGATCTGGTGATAAAAATTCAGGTGGGACCTGGCACTACATCACTCTGGAGTGGGGGGACAAACCCAACAAACCCGATCTGACATTTTTCCCACAGTGCTTTGAGAGAGGAGGGGAAGATAGTTTACAGCGAGGTGAGGCGAGCGAACCAGTCACTGTCGAGAGTTAGCCACGCACAGCAACAGCTGGACACTTTGATTAATTTGCCCGAAGGCAGTGATTTATTTGTTTGCACGTGACCTCTGAACTCCACAATGGATTACACTCAACGCATACAAAAGGCAACATGCATTTCCACTTGGACTCATTTGATATTTATACACATTTTTTATTTTTTTCCCGCCTTTGCATAAATCAGGTTGACAGCTTGTAGAAGAGTGTGTTTAATGTGGATTTTTAACATGATTAATTTGGTTTGAAAGTGTATATCTGACCAATTTTTACAGGCATCTGCTTAGATTTTCCCCAAAGGACTCCAGTGTTAGGTATTCTACCTAGGCCTTATAAAGAACAATCCCTCCTTTGTGTCTGGGTCTAATAATGTCCAAGGGAGAGCTGACAAATTTGTTCTTAACCTGTCTAGGATCAGCGTGGCGCTAGCGGCACACCCCCCCCCCCCCCCACTGAAAAACCAGTGCCGCGAAATTCAAAAAAAATATTTTTTAAAATATTTAACTTTCACACATTAAAGTCCAATACAGCTAATGAAAGACACAGATCTTATGAATCCAGTCAACATTTCCGATTTTTAAAATGTTTTACAGGGAAGACACAATATGTAAAGATGTACATCTATTACCTAAAAACACATTAGCATAATCCACCATCTTTTATTTGTCCACCAACACCAGTAGCCATCACCAATTCGGCTAAACTAAGATATTTATAGCCCCTAACCAACAAAAAAACTCATTAGATGACAGTCTGATAACATATTTATGGTATGGGATAGGTTTTGTTAGAAAAAAGTGCATATTTCAGGTATATGGCATAGTTTACAATTGCACCCACCATCACAAATGGACTAGAATAATTACAATGAGCAACGTGTTTACCTAACTACTAATCATCAAACATTTCGTAAAAATACACAGCATACACGAATCGAAAGACACAGATCCTGTGAATACAGACAATATTTCAGATTTTCTAAGTGTCTTACAGCGAAAACACAATAAATCGTTATATTAGCTTAGCACATAGCAATTAGCAGCCCAGCATTGATTCTAGCCAAAGTGAGCGATAAAAGTCAACATCGCCAAAAGATATTAATTTTTTCACTAACCTTCTCAGAATTCTTCCGATGACACTCCTGTAACATCACATTACAACATGCATATACAGTTTGATCGAAAATGTTTATATTTAGCCACCAAAATCATGGTTAGACAATGTGAAATGTAGACAAGCTGGTAAAGAAAACGTCCTTGCGCCACTTAGACAGTGATCTACTCTTATACATAAATACTCATAAACGTGACTAAAAAATATAGGGTGGACAGGGATTGATAGACAATTTAATTCTTAATACAATTGCGTTATTACATTTTTTAATTTATCCTTACTTTTCAATACAGTTTGCGCCAAGCGAAGCTACGTCAAAAAACATGGCGTCCTAAGCCACTAAAATGTTTCGACAGAAACACGATTTATCATAATAAAAATGTCCTACCTTGAGCTGTTCTTCCATCAGTATCTTGGGCAAAGGATCCTTTCTTGGGAGAAATCGTCTTTTGGTGGAAAGCTGTCCTCTTGCCATGTGGAAATGTCAACTACGTTCGGGATGAACTGAAAAGCGTTCCCAACTTTTCACATCGTTGCAAAAATAAATGTCCCAAAATCGCACTAAACGG
Organism: Salvelinus fontinalis; assembly: GCF_029448725.1. Lineage (NCBI taxonomy): Eukaryota > Metazoa > Chordata > Actinopteri > Salmoniformes > Salmonidae > Salvelinus > Salvelinus fontinalis. Next base: position 15,340,342 of record NC_074679.1, on the reverse strand, counting down.
ATATAAATTGCTATAAAACGCTTTAAATTAACTACTTTGTGATGTTTGTAACTCCTATAACGAGTGAAAAGATGACCGGAGAAATATAACAGGCTAAACTAATGCTTGGAACAGGAGAGGGTCGGTGTCTTCCACGCGCGTTACGCAGCAAGAAAAGACTTGCTAGCTAAAGGTTTTTTTCATTTGTAGGGCCTGTGAACGAGCAATCGAGCCCGTTGGAATCGTCATCACGTAAAGGCATCCAGGGGAAGACGTAAGAAGTGTCCGTATAGTCATAGCAACGACAGTGCCCGTTTAAATGACTTCAGAAAAGTGGCCAACGTTTCTCAAATCTGACTCCATGTCAGGGAAATTGCTGTAGAATGGGCTCTGTTCCACTTAGAGACAAAATTTCAACTCCTATAGAAACTATAGACTGTTTTCTATCCAATAATAATAATAATATGCATATTGTACGATCAAGGATTTTGTGGGAAGCCGTTTAAAAAATTAGCCACATTAGCATAAATAGTCTAAACAGCGCCCCCATCCCCAACAGGTTAATGCGTTTAAAAGATCAAATCGCGGCTTTAGAAGAAAATAAAGCTTTAAATGGATTAGTTTTACCTTTCAGGAGCCATTAGCTAAGGCTTCTGCATCGGCGGACGAGCCAGCGCCAAAGTTGTTGCTAATGGTTTAGCTGTGTTGTGGTCGTAGGAGTGATGTTGCTTTACTCTCCATGTAGACTTCTCTACGTTGTCTATGTCAGATGCATTAAACTCCAGTATGGGATCCACATCCATTAACCCTCACTAGCTAATCCTGTTACCGATAAACCAACTCTTAAAGGATAAAGTCTTTCTTAATCACAGAAAGAGCAAAGTGTAGAATTGACAGATTTGTCTGTGTTGCAGTGCCCTCTGCGGCCAGTTCTGTACCAACAGGCCCTGGTTAGGAGTAGCACTGCTATAGAAAGTGTGCTGAACCATAGAAAGAGAGCAGAAGCACACAGAAGGAATACACTGTGCTGACTGAGCTATTCTGGGGCCTGTTTTCACTCCCAACTCTTATAAACGGCTTTATCTCAGGTGCTGCCAATAGCCACTGTAATTAATGACAGGATATTCCTAATGCAATTTAGCCACAGTGGGATTAAAGCGCGCTGTCCCAGGGAAGGAGGGAAAGAGAGAGAGATCATGAGAGGGAGAGAGAGCAGTGACTTACAATATCTGTGCCATTAATGCAAAGTTAACTCAAGTAGACTCTAATGAAAATACCCAACAGTTTGAATGTGCAACAGTTCCTGTGACTAAAGGCAGGGTAAGTGGATAGTGATTGATTTAGCTACTTGAGAAGAGCATTATGTGATTGGAACAGCATTGGAGCACCAAGCTAACCCTGATAGCTACCGTTCAGCCATTAATGGTAAGCACACACCTACTCACCCCATCTAAATCAACAATACTTTGGATAGGATGGTCAACAGATATGTAACTACATTTCTTAATTACACACAATACTTGGCTCATTGGGGGTAGGATTTATTTTTCAGCTTTTCTTACAGTGGGAACCAACACTAATTAAGCATACCGGAGCACTCCGTCCCTAAACATGACAGTGTGCCATGAACTGACAGCGTGCCTCTATTCATTTTCTGACAAAAGAGAGGCAGTGTGCTCAGGAGAGAATAGATCATCACTTTACTAAGAATGTCAGATGCTGGAAGTCATGCTATTCCGAAGGAACTGGTCTTCTGAAGGAACTGGTCTTCAGAAAGGACTGGTCTTCTGAAGGGACTGGTCTTCTGAAGGGACTGGTCTTCTGAAGGGACTGGTCTTCTGAAGGGACTGGTCTTCTGAACGGACTGGTCTTCTGAAGGGACTGGTCTTCTGAAGGGACTGGTCTTCTGAAGGGACTGGTCTTCAGAAAGGACTGGTCTTCTGAAGAGACTGGTCTTCTGAAGAGACTGGTCTTCTGAAGGGACTGGTCTTCTGAAAGGACTGGTCTTCAGAAAGGACTGGTCTTCTGAAGGGACTGGTCTTCTGAAGGGACTGGTCTTCAGAAAGGACTGGTCTTCTGAAAGGACTGGTCTTCTGAAAGGACTGGTCTTCTGAAGGGACTGGTCTTCTGAAAGGACTGGTCTTCTGAAGGGACTGGTCTTCTGAAAGGACTGGTCTTCTGAAGGAACTGGTCTTCTGAAAGGACTGGTCTTCTGAAGGGACTGGTCTTCTGAAGAGACTGGTCTTCTGAAAGGACTGGTCTTCTGAAGGGACTGGTCTTCTGAAGGGACTGGTCTTCTGAAGGGACTGGTCTTCTGAAGAGACTGGTCTTCTGAAGGGACTGGTCTTCTGAAAGGACTGGTCTTCTGAAGGAACTGGTCTTCTGAAGGGACTGGTCTTCTGAAGGGACTGGTCTTCTGAAAGGACTGGTCTTCTGAAGGGACTGGTCTTCAGAAAGGACTGGTCTTCTGAAGGGACTGGTCTTCTGAAGAGACTGGTCTTCTGAAGGGACTGGTCTTCTGAAGGGACTGGTCTTCTGAAGGGACTGGTTTTCTGAAGGGACTGGTCTTCTGAAGGGACTGGTCTTCTGAAGTGACTGGTCTTCTGAAGGAACTGGTCTTCTGAAGGAACTGGTCTTCTGAAGGGACTGGTCTTCTGAAGGGACTGGTCTTCTGAAGGGACTGGTCTTCTGAAGGGACTGGTCTTCAGAAAGGACTGGTCTTCTGAAGGGACTGGTCTTCTGAAGAGACTGGTCTTCTGAAGGGACTGGTCTTCTGAAGGGACTGGTCTTCTGAAGGGACTGGTTTTCTGAAGGGACTGGTCTTCTGAAGGGACTGGTCTTCTGAAGTGACTGGTCTTCTGAAGGAACTGGTCTTCTGAAGGGACTGGTCTTCTGAAGGGACTGGTCTTCTGAAGGAACTGGTCTTCTGAAGTGACTGGTCTTCTGAAGGGACTGGTCTTCTGAAGGGACTGGTCTTCTGGAGCAGGCTGGCCTCCTCTTTTAGACATAGAGTAATAACACTCCCAAGGTCTGACCTCAACACACACACACACACACAAACGCATGCATCGGCGCACATGCACACACATGCGCACGGACAAATGCGCAAACACAATGAAAAAGCAACAGGACGTGGAAGTAGAAAGAGCCTCTGATATATCAGTAGAACAGGGAGAAAATCAGAGCACAGCTTTTGGCAACGTTGCCACAACAGTTGGCATTTTGGGTTCAAATTCATGCAGTGTTCTCGTTGATTCTCAAGAGCTGGTGTGCATTCATCGCAAACAATTTAAAACGTTAAAGGTTTTAAAACGGCCATTCACATTTGGAACAGAATTTGAAGAATTTGGAGCAACAAGAGTTTAGGAATTGGCAAGATTAATAATATTTACAGCACGTCGATGCAAATCTTCTTTGCGGGCCAGCATGAATAATTGAGAGCGAGAAACTACTTTGAATAATTGATTCCTAAATATCCTTCAGTGCGTTCCTTCTTTATGACCAGAGGGCGAGCCGAGTTTTCTTTCGTGACAGCAGCGGTGTGCGTAGGGCATCGTGAAGGTAATTATGTAGTGTGTTGCCGCCCAATAATTGCTGGGAAAATAAGTTTGTTCACGCCAGCAGGGTTTTTAAAGAAGAGGGCTGGGAGAAGAAGGTACTTCACTCCAGCAGGGCTTTAAAAGAAGAGGACTGGGAGAAGAAGGTACTTCACGCCAATAGGGCTTTTAAAGAAGAGGGCTGGGTGAAGAAGGTACTTCACTCCAGCAGGGCTTTTAAAGAAGAGGGCTGGAGGAAGAAGGTACTTCACGCCAATAGGGCTTTTAAAGAAGAGGACTGGGAGAAGAAGGTACTTCACTCCAGCAGGGCTTTTAAAGAAGAGGGCTGGGAGAAGAAGGTACTTCACGCCAATAGGGCTTTTAAAGAAGAGGGCTGGGTGAAGAAGGTACTTCACTCCAGCAGGGCTTTTAAAGAAGAGGGCTGGAGGAAGAAGGTACTTCACTCCAATAGGGCTTTTAAAGAAGAGGACTGGGAGAAGAAGGTACTTCACTCCAGCAGGGCTTTTAAAGAAGAGGGCTGGAGGAAGAAGGTACTTCACTCCAGCAGGGCTTTAAAAGAAGAGGGCTGGGAGAAGAAGGTACTTCACTCCAGCAGGGCTTTTAAAGAAGAGGGCTGGGAGAAGAAGTTTGTTCACGCCATCAGGGCTTTTAAAGAAGAGGGCTGGGAGAAGAAGGTACTTCACGCCAACAGGGCTTTTAAAGAAGAGGGCTGGAGGAAGAAGGTACTTCACTCCAGCAGGGCTTTTAAAGAAGAAGGCTGGGAGAAGAAGGTACTTCACGCCAATAGGGCTTTTAAAGAATAGGGCTGGAGGAAGAAGGTACTTCACTCCAGCAGGGCTTTAAAAGAAGAGGGCTGGGAGAAGAAGGTACTTCACGCCAATAGGGCTTTTAAAGAAGAGGGCTGGGTGAAGAAGGTACTTCACGCCAACAGGGCTTTTAAAGAAGAGGGCTGGGAGAAGAAGGTACTTCACGCCAATAGGGCTTTTAAAGAAGAGGGC